>NC_133622.1:41512735-41812735 GCF_048593235.1 Sminthopsis crassicaudata
ACTTCAGTTCTCTGGAATTTCGCCAAGAACCCAAAAGTAAGCAAAAGGAGCAGGGGGGAAACATTCTTTAAGTTGCTTGAGAGCAGCTAAAGAGTTATCCTGATTCCCTACCATTAAATCTAATGCAGTTCACCCAGAAGACAACACATTAGTTATTCTATTTCTTATCTCAAATATTATTAGAAGGTATAAATTAGAAAGGTGGGGCAGGATTGCTAGATAGAGGCATCTTGATGGCAGCAAAAATTAACTCACAGAGATGATAGAAAAACTATTAAAAACAGACACAAGAATGCACCTTGGCTGACTCAATGTTGGGGCTAAAGGCCATCCAAATCTCAGTAGCTCTAAGAAGAGCATTGTATCACAGCAGAATTCAGTAATTGGATTTATAATTATTGAGATTAAATTATCATAGGATCATGGATTTAGAGCTGAAAGGGATCTGAGAGGCCAACCTATTCATTTTACAGATAAAGAAACTGAGGCACAGAGGGCTAAGATGACCTCCTTAGGGTCACACAGCTACTATATGGGGTAGATTTTGAACTCGAATCTTCCTAACTTCAAGCCCAGTGTCCTATCCATCCTTAAGGTCTATGACTTCAACTTCTAATGTTCTGTATGTTCTGCTGAATAAAGTTTTTAAACAAGGAAAACAGTATATTTTAAAAGATTTTCCATTAAGATGGACTTTTAAAAATTAGTTTCAGTTATGTGGAAATTTCACCTCTGATGAACTTTTCATTCCCCATAATGCTAGAAAAGATCATTTACTTCACTGAATAATGAGTATTAAATATGACTTTCTATAACTACTGTCCAGAAAGATTTAAGTGATTTCTAATTATGAACTCCAAGTTGTTGGGAAAATCATTAGGATGAATAATACTGAAATTTGTAAATTAATTTGTGTTCACTCAATTTTTCTTGAAGTCTTTGACATAGCAAAAAACAAAACCAAAATGATTCAATACTCTTCCTGTCCAAAAGTTCTCCTTTGTGGGGATAATTGGAGTTTTTTAAAGTATAATTTATCAAACTAAGAGCAGCTTGCCTATTTAAAGATTGGAGCTCAATAATGTGCAAGTTTGACACTTTACTTCTCCAATCATCAGTCACCATCATCTTAAGCTATTCCTTCCCCAGAACAAGACAATACAATCCTTTCTGGGTGTTTTTGAAAGCCTGGCTCAATATAAATTTCTATGACTCATCAGAGGGAGCTTTTATCACCTCCCTAGAAGCAACCCAAAGTCTATCTGATTTCACTTTTGTCCTTGATAGCTCACCTAAATTTTTCTTTTAGGCAGTGTAATTTTATTGATCTTGCTTAAATGCCACCATTTGCTCATCCCCGTTTCCTCCACTGGGAGGTTGCATATGTCAGATATTTTACTTAAATGAGATTCTTTATCCAGCCTACCAAGCAGGTGCTCAGATCTTTTTACCTTACGATATAAATAACTTCCTCTAGTCCTAGAAGTGTTTGCTATCTTCTCTAAATTTCCCCTGGATATTTTTGTCAGGAGAAAGCAAGTTTGACAACTCCCTCATATCTAACCTAAAGGAATCTTATTTTACTTCTGAGAATTTTTCTTTATAGAATTAATTGACCATTACAACTACAGTTCAGCTATCCCGTTTCTTCAAATGACAGGAACTGGGCATCTAATCTGAGCTCTTTGGAAGTTGAAATTCAACACTAGGGTTTGAGGTAGGAAGAAATAATTGTAGTGGTCTCATTTCCCCATTTTCTCAGAACCAATAAAACTTTTCCTTACCATCACTCCCTCAAAGAGAAAGAAAGATGAGAAGAGATTGAGAGGGATTAAATAATTATAGTAACAACAGTAATATAATAGATAGCTTCAGTGTTTGCAAAGTGCATTATGTACATTATTTCATTTCAACCTCACCACACCATGAGAAGACTGGTGTTATTTTCTTATCCAAATTAAACAGATGAAGAAACTGAGGGTAGACCAAGGTAATGTGACTTGCCAGTGTCACACAGCTACTAAGGGATAGCAGCTAGTATTTGAACTCCAATCTTCCTGATTTTTAGCACCTGTAAGAGATATGGTCTGTAATGATTTCATTTTATATCATATCATGAATTTAAAGCTGGGAATGAACTTTGAAAACCTTTAGATCAACCATTTAATTTTATAGTTGAGGACACACAAATCACAAAAAGTGGTATAATGTTCCTTAGATCATGGGTGGTAGTTGTCTTGGAATGGTAAACCGAAGCTAAAACCTCCAAAAAGAAATCAGATCTCTGATTTCCCCATTCTTCCATCTTTCTCCCAAGTATTTATTATAGTAAGACAATGCTTCAACAGAATAGGTTCTACCCATTGACTTGACTGTTTCCTTTCAATCTCTAGAATATAAAAGGGTCTGCACTGATAGTTCTACAATTTTCTCTAGAAAAATGTAAAGAGGGATTTGGTTGAAAAAAAATGGGGACAATTTATTTATATACAAGACAAAAAGCATCAATCCATTCATGTTGTGATAGATTTTTTATGAGAAATAAGAAGTTTTGATAAAAATTAAAATGCAGTGCATTAGTAGAATGTTCATTAATCAGTGGATAGCTGCTCAACAGGAGTGAGAACAGGTCCACTGTCATCAGCTTTCAGTATATCCCCCACCTCAGCTCCTTCTCTGTGGGCTGCCATTCACCTGCCAAAGAGCACACTAGCACTTCTCAAACAAGGTCAGCCCCACAGCTTGCAGGCTTAGTCAGCTGAGATTACTATTAAAGAAAGCTGTTTGTAGTCACTTCTGCTGCTTTTAAATCCTCCATCACAAGGGAATACACTGAAATAAACCAGCTGGAATACAAATCAAGGCTACAAAACACAGGTAGGAGTTATTCATAAGGTTTACAGGCTCAACTGGAAGAACTAAAGGAAGAAAAATGAGGAATTACACATGAATAAAAAATAGGTAAGGACTATAGAACAAATACCCTTAATAAAGTACTACTAAAGACTCACTGTCTCATCAGCTAAACTCTGATTGCAGCGAATAGTGTTTGAAGCAGAGCACAAGCCCGGACTAAGAAATCGTGTATTATATAAAACATTCCATTATAGTGAGTTACTGTAATGCAGTCTAACAAGACAAAGAAATCCTGTCTGAAAAAGTCCTACAGTAAAGAGACTGGATTCTAGTTCTGAGTTTCAGTCCATTTTAGCCAATTCTTTTAATTCCTCTGGACCTCAATTTTCTTATCTCTAAAATGAGGGATGTTGGTCTGGATGGTTTTCTAAAGTCTTTTTCAGCTTTAAAAATCTGAATTTTTGTTATCTCTCCCTGCCCAGAAACCTCTTCCCACCCCCAAAACTAATCTTAAAGAGGGACTTAATTCCCATATAATAATTCCCATAGAAACGTCTTTCTAAAAAAAATATGGTGAATTACCTCAGTACTTTATTTTGATTGTTGTCCCCTCCCATCCTTTGGAAATCTGAATGATGTGCTTTTTTTTAGAAAAAGTCAAGCTTCATCAAAAGTCTCATTTTCATCAAGACAAATTAGATTTTATTTTATCTTAATTATAGGGTTTCCCTTTTCAGACTCTCTAATATGTGCCAAAACCTGCCTTAGCTATTCCCCTGCTAGGGAATAGAATTGAGTGGCTTTCCAGCCTCTAGAAAGTTTCCTACACTTTTTCCCAAGTCTATCCTATTATACTGATGATAGATGGAATTACATTTTCCATTCTCTATGGCATTTTAATTAACCCAAGACTTACTTAAAAAAGAGAGAGGTATGTTACAGTGATATTTTCATTAATCACCAGAAAGTCCCTAGAAGATAAGTTGCAAATAGAAAGAAAGAGAATCGCTTCAATTATGATGCTGATCCTCCCAGAAGAACCATTGCCTACTCAAAAGAAAACAGTAGAAAAAATAGATGAATACATCCAGCTGGACATCAAGTGGTCCTAGATAAGATTTTTAATACAGGTTGTTTTCATCTTAGCAACTGATGATGGCTAAAGATCTTCTCTCCCTCAAGAGTTGCTGCTAAAAACTGGATGAAAAGAACCCATTGATCTCAAGGTGGGGGACTTGGAGGGTTAGCTTAAAAAGAATGATTTATATGACATACTGTTATTTATGGAACATGACCCTTAAAGCACATGCAAAAGAAGGAAAAATGGTTTTACCATCCTAAACTCTCCATATCTTCTGTACCCACAGATAAATAGATTAGAAGGCAACTTTAAAGATTATCCAATGTCTTCATTTTGTACATTTAAAAAATGAACATCCAAAAGAGCATTTTTCTCTCTCGCTTCTTTCTATCTAGTAGCCAAATAAATTTTTGTTGAATTATTTCCAAGCTTAAACAGCTAGTTAGTAAGAAAACTGAGACTTGAACTTAATATCTTAATGTCTACTCCCATTATACCATGCTGAATCTCTTATTTAAAGCAGGATGATAGAGACACTGCAGGGTACTCTAGAAACTATTTTTATGACGGAGTCAAAGGGAGATTGCTAAATCATCACGATCTGTGGTATTTAATTCTTTTTTTCTTTTGGATTATAGATGGTTCTGTCTCTTTAACAGTGTGATACTTTTTGCTGTGATTATGGCTGCTGTGTATGAACATGAAATTATTCAAGCGATAAGAATAACTTCATGGCTCTCTATGCTGAAGTGTGATGTGCTCCTTCCTCTCCCTTCCCTGCCCTCATTAGACCCTTTTCCTTCATGTTCCTGCTTTTCACAGAATTGTTAAATTTAGGATGTTCAATCATCATTTTCAAAAATTTTATAATGTCAAAACAATAAAACCATAAATTTGTCAATAAGAGCTTTTACACTTTATGATGATAGAATCTTGAGAATCAGAAAGACCTGCCAATTAATATCAAGAAGATATTCTGGTTCCTTCCGGCTACAGCATTAATAAGAGGAATTGTTCAATGATGATACAACAGTGACCAAGATAAAGAATGTTTTATACTGTTCATAAAATAATAGAAATCACTACCCATCCTTAAAAGAATTGTCTCCATTTGAATGTTTGCTTGTAATTCTGTCTATTATATTTCAACAATGTTATTCACTTTGGATACAAGTGGGACTAAAGTGACTCGAGTAAGCCATAAAATACTGTTTTCTGGTGAGATTGCTTTTTGGATTGAAGTTCACAGTCCACCCCCTTGATGTCTTGGGTTGGGGATGCCTTTCATTTCAGGAGGGTAGCAGGGGAAAGGGACTCCGGCTGAGAGTTTTGCCTGCTAGATTGGTGTGTCTGCTCTGAATATTTCCAAGTAGAATAGAAGGTGTGTTGGGCAGGTGTTGGATTTCTTGGGCTGGACCTTAATTATGACATTTATTTCTATGAGTCTACTTTGCCATCTTGTGGGTCCACATACAGGAGCCTTTGATATGTTCCCTGGATTAAATGCTGGCGATTCTAGTTGACCAAACTCACCGAGTCATAAATGAGACTGCGCCTTGATGAACATGAGTTTTGGAGACACAACAGAAACAATGGCACATGGATCCCTGACTGAGAAGTAATCTGGTCTGGAGCACTGACGAATGATCAAGTGATGTGGGAGTTGGAAGATGGTGGGGAAAAGGGTATGAGTGAGTTGGGGCAAGCTCCCTTTGTCTCTTCATGCTTCATAGGTCAGTAAGTAAGCCACTAGCTTTAATACATCAGAAAGGCTTCCAGGTGCCAAGTGGTCGGTCAGTGAAGCTTGTCCTATGGGTTGATACTTGAGACTTCAGTGATTCTGAGATTCAAATGACTTAGATCCTTGGGGCAGAGCTGGTTGAGTTCACACCTACTGATCCTATTGGGTTAATCAGGATAAATGTGTTAGCAACCACTCAAGATATCCTATCCCTGCAGTCTTAGAGACCCAATAACAGCCTTTTCTCTTGAGCTCTCTTCTTTTTTATACTCTGGGATTCACCATCCTTGTCTTTAAACTTGTCTTTGTGTCATGAACCTTCTTGATTTCAGCAGTTTAATTTTATGGATTTTTCCCTCCCATTCTGTCTAAAAACTCCATCCTCTCTGAGACACGAGGAGGTAGAGAGGTGTTTTTCAAGGCATTTAATTTTCTCTTTGTTCAAACTCAAGTTTATAAGGTATGTAATTGGTGAGCATTTTAGGCAGGAGGGCTTCCATGAAACACTGCTGCTCATGTCCCTGAAACAGACTCCTCTATGTCATTTCTCAAACTAAACTGCCAAGCATTCCAACTCCACTGCAGAGACACAACTTCATCGGGCTGGCCAGTGTTCGAATGCCAAATGTAAGCCTGCCAAAAAAAGTTATTTTATGGAGAGCTTACATAGATCAAGCACTCGTAGGGTGGTCAGAAAAGGCGATACAAGGACACTCTCAAGGTCTCTGTTAGGATCCTTAGAATTGATTGTATGAGATGGGAAACACTGGCACAGAACCACCCAGCATGGCATGCCCTCAGCAGAGAAGGGGCTGTGCTCTGAGTACAGAACTGAGTTAGCTCAGAAGAAATGTGATGTACAATTAGAGAAGCCCCCCCAAATGTTCATAGGGATTATTTGTGTCTGACTGTGGAAGATCATTCTAAGCTCGTATTGGTCTGATCGGCCACAGTCGGACACTGAATCTTGACTCTAATATAGTAATGTCATTTTGGTTCTCTTTGAGAAGGAAGGGCAACCACCAACTGCTCATGTCATAGTCTTCTTTATGTATATATTCCCGGAGTAGGAGATGAACTCCAGTCACTTGTGTACCTTTCTCCTGAAAATTACCCTAGAAGTTTTCTATCCTTTTTATTCCTAGATTATGGTTGCCCCTGAGAAGTTCTACTTCTGTATTTAATTATCCTTATCCCCTCTTGCCTATGAATCTTCTTTGGAGTGTTGAAATTAATTAGGTACCAGGGCATCTAGGTGGCGCAGTGGATAGAGCACCAGCCTTGAATTCAGGAGGACCCGAGTTCAAATCTAGTCTCAGACACTTAACACTTCCCGGCTGTGTGACCCTGGGCAAGTCACTTAACCCCAGCCTCAGGAAAATTAAAAAAAAAAAAAAAAGAAATTAATTAGGTACCACTCTCTCCTTACACAAATCTCTTAACAGTTTCCCAACAGTATCTCCCACCTCTCACAGGTATTCAGTCTAGACATTAACAAGGCACTTCTTGCTTTCTTCTGCCTCTTATCTACTGTTCATGAGTCAGAGGTCTTTAGACCTCTTTAGTCATTTAGTCTCTAGAAAGGTTGCCTATGTGTTTTCCTCAAATCATGAGGATCTATTTTAAAAATAGGGCACCATTTCCTTTGAATTTGAGAGTAGTTGCTACAGTACCATACACATTTAGAAGCCCAATCTAAATTGTAGATTTTTTCAAAAAGAAATTAAGTTGTATTATTTTGAAATACAAGTGTATTTCTTTTAAAATATAAATGTATATACTCAAATCTTCCTTTATCCTCCCACACACAAAACTTCTTCCTTCAACCCTGCTACCTCTTGTTGAACCATTCTTTCTCTTTTCTTTCCCTGCCAAACTTCTGAAAGGAGTAACCTGTTATTTCTGTCTCTACCTCCTCATTCCCCCTCACTCTTTTACTTCCTTGAATTCTGATCACCCTATTAAAATTGCTTTCTTTGATGCCATCATTAATTTCTTAATAAATTCAATCACCTTTTATTTAGTTCTCATCCTTCTTGACCATTTGGTACTTCATGTAGACATTTTAACTTCTCTAACACTGTACTCTACTGATTCTATTCAAAGTTTTCTAATCACTCCTTCTCTGTCTACTTCTTCTATACCCTAAATTTTGAGAATCACCCAAAGTTCTTCCCTTGACTCCCTTCTCTCCAAATTTTTCTCCCTTGCCAAGTTCATTATCACACCTCCATCTATCACTTCTTCTTTTTCTTTTTTTTTAAATATTTTAAAAACATAAATAACGTGTCCATGTTTTAACAGTTTGTCCATGTTAAGTTCCTTAAAATTGATTTTTCATATTGCTAAAATGTTAAATTTTTTTAAAGTTCAGGTTTGAAAGTCCTGAAAATCTGCAAGTTTGTTATTGTCCATTTTTTTATTCAGAATTATAATTTTGTTAGTTATGATATTTTTGGCCACAGGACTCATTCTTTTTTTTGCTGGTAGATATGATTCCAAGACCTGTGGTCTTTTATTGTAGTTGTTGATAAGTCCTGTACAATTCTAATTGTTGCTCCAGGATATTTGAATTGGGTTTTTTTTCTTGTTTCTTGAAAAAAAATTTTCTTTGATCTGAAGGTTTTGAAATTTGGCAATAATATTCTTGTGTATTTTCCACACAGGATTTCTTTGAAGTGGTGATGAGTAGATTTTTCTTCTATTTCTCCTTTCCCCTCATTTTCTGTCATTCCAGGACAATCTTCTTGGATTATTTCCTGTATTATTGTGTCAAGATTCCCTTTTTGGTCAGAACTTTCTGGCAGTCTAATGATTATTGTATTTTCTCTTTTTGATTTGGTCTCCAGATCTGTCATTTTTCTTAAAAGGGGTTTCATATTCTGGTCTATATTCTCATTCTTTATAATCTGTTTTGTTATTTCTTGGTCTCTCATAGCTTCACTGGCTTCCCCTTGCCCAATTCTAATTTTTTCAAAGCATTATTTTTCATCTTTGAGACTCTGTACCTATTTTTCTAATTGGTTAACTTTTTTCATAAGCTTCTTGTTTTTCTTGGATAGTTTTTGTTTATTTTGTTTAGTTTTTCCTCAAAGTCTCTCGTTTGATTTTTGAATTCTTTTTTTGAGTTCTTTAAATTCTCTCTGAGCAAGGAGACATTTCACAGTACTATTTGGGGTAGAACCTTTTTTTTTTTTAAACTAAAGTGTTCCTCTTCTGAAGATGAATCCTGCTCTTCCTGGTTCCCACAATACGTTTTAGTGGTGGGGTTCTTTTTTCTTTGGGGATTCTTTTTTTTTTTTTATAACATGTATTAGTGTAAGCACCTTGAATCCTGAAGTGGGAGTTTGGTGCTTCAAGCTTCCCTTCAGCTCTCCACTCTGACCAGGAAGCCCCAACCCAGCACTCCACTCTCCTGCAAGTACCTGCTACCAGCAGCATCCCTACCCCCCTGCCTCTACACTCTCTAGGTATTGATTCCTTAGGTCCACCTTTCTGTAGCACAGCTGGGCTTGATATTCCTAACCACCGGAGGTTCTCCACAACAGTCCAGGAGGGGAAAGTCTCTGTGGTTCCAGCTGAGGCTCCAGCCACACTTAGCTACTCCCAGCGGTCCCCACTTGGTGTTTTTGTGGAGTTAGCTGGAGGCATTTGCACTTCAGACAGGTTAATCCCCAGCCTGGGGTCTTTCTTCAGATCTAGAAGAGCTTGTTCCACCCCAAGTCTTCTTGATTTTTAAGGAGTCTATGTTCTCTCAGAGACACAAATTTGTTCTATTTGTGGGGGAAATTGGGAAAGCTTGAAATTTACCAATTTATTCCACCATCTTCCCAGAATACTCCCTCCTGCTATCACTTCTATGGTAATGATTTCCCATCTATTCTCTCAAGTTTCAGGTCAGCAATTCCTGACTAACCTACCAGATCCTAAAATTCAACATTACCAATCCAATAGAAAAAAAAAATTATTAAAACATATACTAAACGTAAGATATTATGCTATGTGCTAACAATGGAAAGACAAATTAAATAACTTCTGTCAAAATTGAATTCTTCATCTTTCCTCTCCTCACCTTTAACAAGCTTACCCTTTCCTCTTCCTGACTTTCTCCTATTTCTGTTCATCTTTCATTGTTCTCTCAAACATCTAGATTCATCTTCAGAATCATCTTTGAATTCTCTGTTTACATTACCCCTCACATCTAATCAATCACTGCCTAGTCCATTGTATTTTTGAAATGTCTTTTTTATTTCCTTCCTTTGTATTCCCACTGTACCATCTTGACTTGGGCTTTTACTGCTTCTCACTTAAACTATTGTAATACTCTCCTAACCAGTCTTCTTCCCTTGAATATATCTCTCTTCCAAACTTTTATTGAATACTCCTGTCAGCTTAATCTTCCTAGAACATAATTTTGATTGTCACTTCCTTGTTCAGAAACATTTCAATGTTTCTCTTCTGCCTATCAACTGACATTCAAGGTCCTTAGCTTCAAATTTATGATCTTTCATGAACTGTCTTCAACTGACCTTGCATAGATCTCCCCCCACTCACATTGCCACAGTCCTAGTTCAGGCACCTAAACCCTTTTGTTTAGACTGCTGTAATAGAACTATAGCTGGTCTTGCTTCCCACTCCATTCCATCAATCATCCCTTGCATGATTTTTCTAAATTGTAGGTCTGACCTTATCTTCCCCCACATTACATAGAAACTCTTCTACTTGACATTTAAAGCTCTCCTAACTTGCCCTGCTTCTTCATTTTTCAATCTTCTCATTACTTGCACCTGAGAGAAATGTATTTTCTCTTTTCTTAATAACCAATTATTAAATCAAGATTAAAGTTTTTCCTTCCTGTTTCCTCATTGAGAAATCAGATCCTGTAGTTTATTCAGCCAGGCTCTGAAGGACATTGCTGATAGATGAGATAGCCCAAATCTTCTGGGTATTTGCTTCTCCCATCTTGGATGGGACCCTAAAAGACTTAACAAATAGAATCCAGTCTAGATGGTTTCTTGTCCTTAGGAAAAAGACTCTTGTCCTTGAAATATTCCATTAGAATTTAGGGTGATCCAGCTTATGCAGGGGAAAACCAACAAGAGCAGTCTGATTGTTGAAATGGCTGCACCTCATGATCAGGTCACATCCTCAGCAGGAAGAGCTGAAGACTTTTACCTCTTCATTGTCCATCCCTTCATTGTTAACCAATCAAAGTTAATTTCTAGCCTCAGAGTGATATCTCACCCTTTTCCAAAGACTTTTAAGTATTCTGTTGGATGGAGGAAGGGGAGAGTCTTTTGAATGCTGAGAGGAATCACTGACCTCAATTTATTGATTATTCACTTGTCATAATTAACAAAATGATTATTAGTTATCCAAAAACTCTATCAGAAATTCTCATGTCACACTTCTATGCATTCTCTGATCCAGCTACCATAAATTGTTCCTGACTGCCATGTCTTTTTATTTGCTGTCCTCCATGCTTTTTCCCCTTACCATCATCTCTCTACCTCTTCATTTCCCTGGCATTTTTTAAAACTAAATTTCCCTAGGTGCTATTGCATTTCTCTCTGAGATTACCTTCTATCTACACTATGTGTGTCTTATATGAACTTGATTATTTTACATGTGGTCTTACCTATTAGAATGCAAGTTCCCTAAGAGCAGGACTTTTTTTGTTTGTTTGTTTTCTTCATATCTTAGTACAGTGCCAGGAATATAGTAAGTGTTGTTAATTGTCCACTGATTAACTGACCTTCTGACCTTCTTGGACTTATATACATCTGCTTTCTTAATTAGCATCCTACTCTCTACACTAATTTTTTTTTTTATGGCATGGGTTTCTTTGGCTGTTTGGTGAAGCCTATAGAAAAGCCATCTCAGAATAATATTTTTGAATTCATAGAATAAAATGCATAAGATTACAAAAGAAACCAATTATACTTAAATACAATAATTAAAATATTTTTCCAAAATATGTTTTCAAAGCAAATTAATGGATGCTCCAAAGTTTATCTACAAACCCCCATATCTATAGACCTCCATTGATGGGTCAGTGGCTTCTAAACTAAAAATTCCTGTTCTAGATATCTTGAATTATTGCTTATTGTCCATGATGAAATATCAGGTTCTGGGAAAGCGGTTCAGAATGTGAAAAACTCACAATGGTTTCTTATAGACACAAGGAACCCTTTATTTTGTCACAAAGTACATGGGCTAATCAAGAAGATCTAGCAGCAGGCTATGTGTGAAGGAATGTTATTTGAAGACCAGAGGCTAAATGGCAGAGGGAGAATAAGGGTGGAGTCTATAGAGTAAGGAAAGAGTTAGAGGGTCCTGGTAGTAAACAGACTCACATGGGTATTATGGCTTCGGAACAACTTCATGATTGGAACACAGGAAGTGGTATTCCTGTACAGGATAATGAGAGTACTTTTGTCACAAAAATTATTTATAAGGCCTGCTCAGAGGAAGGAAGGTCCCTTATCTGCAGGATCCTTATTAGTTTGGTGGTTGGAGCAAACTTTAGTCATGCTGACAAGCCAAGAACAGTCCCAGGAATGTGGCCTTCCTTTGCGTGTGATAAGATTGAGGAAGGTTAGAGTTGATATCATTCCTAGGGACTATACCATATCATTCCCTCATTTTTTAATTGTTAAAGAAATCTTTCAGAAAGTGGGTGGGAGTCATCCCTAAACAGAAGGGGATCTTGGAGAGAGATGGAGAAATTCTTTAGCGACTAGAATTCACAGATAACAAGTAAGTGTCCAGATGTGGAATATAGTAGCCTGTGGGGAGAAAGTAAAACAGGAACAAGGGAGAAACTCAGGCCAATATTTGGGGACATTGTGGAAGTACAGGATAATTTTACCAGAGCACCACCATAGCTTCAGTACAGGCTAGTTCTGTCCGTATGTGATAATGTCAGTACAAGGTAATGCTACAGAATCAGCTTGCTCCTCAAGTTTTCCTGGGGTGCATTCACTCCATCTCCTCTACCATTCTCTTAGGCTGGGGTGTTCTACTTTCCTCCTGCCCCCTTGCAATTTCCCTCAATCTCTGCCTATTGCAATCCCACCGTGTGTTAATACCTACCTCCAACGCTGCTTCCTCTATGAACCCTTCTTTCATTCTTCCTGGCTGAAAGCCTCCTCCTCTGAACTCTATAGCATTGAAGAAATGCTTTAATATTCTACCCTTTCCCCTACTTATTTGTGCAAATGTCCTATTTCCCTGACTAGAGTATACATTGGTTTAGGAGCAGAGACTGGGTCTTATTCACAGGGTCTTGTTCACGGTAAGTAGTCAACAGAATTTGCTAAAGGAATGAAGGAATAAATATAGTCATTAAAGCAGGATAACAGACTATTGCCAGGAAAGCTTCCTCAAGGAGCCTGCTTTAATGACTAGGGTAGAATGATTTCTAATTAGCACATCAATTGTTTATATGCAAATATAGGTTTTATAGACAGGAACGTGGTTCTTTGAATCTTGTTTATACTATTCATTTGCAAATTAGGAAATTTTCCCCACGTGGATAGTGGAAGGATGTGTTTAGAATATAAATTTTGGAGAATTCAGAGCAAAAATGACCTTAGAGATTTTCTATTCTAACTTCATTTTGGTGGAGTAGTCATAGAGATCTTCCCCACAATCCTACAGGGGTTCGTCCACTCCTAATGCTCCCCGGCTCCATATATCTAATCAGTTGTCAAATATTGTCATTTCCACTTCCACAGTCTCTCTCCCCTTTGTCTCCTTTTCTCTCTATTCAAATGACCACTACCTTGTTTCAGGCCTTGATGCTTATTCTAATAGCCTTCTACTTGATCTCCTTGCTTGGAGTCTGTCTATTCTTCTAACCATCCTCCACAAGGTCACTAAAAGGATTTTCCTAAGATCAAGTCCAACTATATCACTTTCTTACTCAACGGGCTTCAATGGCTCCCAGTCGCCTTTGTGACCCAATATAAAGTCTCTAGATTTAAAGCCCTTCCTATGGCCCCAACATCCATTTCCAACCTAATTACATATCACTCTTCTTTCACACAATTCTCCAACCAAATTGGCCTTCCTGTTCATTGCATGGAAGACTCCATCTCTGTCCTCCATGACTTTGTACTGTTCTCCACACCTAGCAGCCACTCACACCTCATCTCTGCATCTTGGAATTCCACCTTCTCTTCAAAACTCTCCTCAGGGGACACCTTTTCTCTAAAGTCTCTCTCCCCACCACAAATTGATAGTGAATTCCTTTTTATGCACTTATTTTCATAACATCTCCCATGATAAAATATGAACTACTTGAAGTCAGGAGTTATTTCATTCCTGCTTTTGTACTCCTAGTACTTATAAAGCACAATGGGTGATACATAGTAGTAGGTGCTTAATGAATAAATGCTTGTTGATTGATCAGTAACAAATCTGGGTTTCAACCCTTTTCTCCAACTCAGCATATATCAGGAAACTTTAGTGCAGCTTCTATCTAAATTGTCACAAATATTGCATTGGTGAGATCTAAATGAATGGAGTTAGTTTTCTATCTAATCCCTTCTGAACAGTTTTCATGGCTAATACCATACTTCTTTCTAAGAATGAGAAGGGTTACAAAGAAAAGCAATTGTACTTGGCTGGGCAAGCAGTAGAGAAGAGAGCCATCCTGCTAGCAGACCTGCCCTTTACTTAAAATTGGATTTTATGAGAGAAGGAATAAAAGAGGCTTTAGTCAAGTCAGCAAACAAAGAAATCTCTCTCTGTGTATCTCTCCTGCCTCCTCAAATATGCACATAGCATGATTTGGCAGATGGTGGTCATCAGAGGGACTGCCCAGAAGATGGAAGGGATGTTACGAACTACTTGGAGCATTTGAGTTCTTATTTGCTGGTTTTAGGAAGTTCCTCAGCCCTAAGGAATTAAATCTTTACTATATGTTTTATAACATTTCTTTCCAGGTGAGACAGAATGAATTACAAACAATAAAAAAATGTAATCTTTTCTTTATTGCCCAGTCTATCACTCCACCACCCCTCATTAAGTCCCAGATGGTGACAGTCATTGGGTCTATGGACAGACAGCCCAGATGGTTGGGGGCTTTAAAGCCTTTTTCCTTCCCAACAGCATATTCATATTACTTTTCCCTGGGGTTACAAAATAAGAAAGATTTCTAACTCCCAATGTCTGACTTCCTCACTTTCATCTTATCCTCATCTCACATCATGGTAGCTGAAATTTATAGAATGTTTTAAGGTTCAAAAACGACTATATACATTATCTTCTCAGAAAATGGAGGTTTTATTTTATCCCATTTTTATAGATAAGAAAAAAACTGAGTCTTGACCATCTTGTTCTTGGCCACACAAATACTCTCAGATCGAGTGACATTGACTTCTTGGCTTTTCCACAAATGAGACATCTATTTCTAAACTCTGGGCATTCTCTTTAGCTATCTCCCCTGCCAAAATGCTTTCCTTTCTCTGCTCTAGCTACTGACCTTCCTAGCTTCCTTTAATTACTAATTAAACTATCCCCTTAAAGGAAGCTTTTGCCAACTTTTGCCACCATCTTTACTTCAGTGTATGCCATCTGTTATTTCCCATTTAGTCTGTATGTATGTGTTTGCATGTGGTCTTGCCTTCCATTAGATTGTAAGCTTTTTGAGGGCAAAGAATGTCTTTTGCCTCTCTTTTTTTAAATTTCCAAGTGCTTAGTATATGAACTGGAATATAGTAAATATCTAATAAATATTTATTGGATTCAAATATTAAGTGTCAACAGCCATATTTAAATCCAGATCTCTTTTGCCTCTTACCTCCTGAGCAAAGAAGTCCCTAGTTCATATGGTAGAACAAGTAGTAGGTAGATTTCCTGAGAAAAGTGTAGACAGTGCTTCCCCAAACATTTCTACAATGTATTACATACCTTGTCTAATTTTACATAGCATTCCTGTCACATGAATAGTACAAATAGTTTTTATTTCCATTTATAGAAGAAGGAACTGAGCTTCAGCATAGTTAAGTAAGTGGTAGACCAAGGACTGAAACCCAACTCTTTTCATTCTAGTAGGTAAATGAATTCAAGAATGCATTTTCTCACTCTGTCTTCCAATGGCCTTGACCTCTTCTGTTCTAGTCTGGATATGAGCAATGATCTTCCTCATGATCATGGATTCATAGAATCCAAGTTGGAAGCAATCTTAGAAGTCATCGACTTTATTCATCTTCATGAATCCCCTCTACAGTATCCTTGATCTATTCTCATTTTTGCTGCTGCTTGAAGACCTCCAGGGTCTAGAAACAGTGCTTTTCCCAGACAGCCCATTCTACTTTGGACAGCTCCGATTATTAAAAGTTTATTTCCAACTTGAGACCGATGCATGATCCTCTGGTGTTGACCCCATTACTTTTAGTGGACAAGCAAAACACCTCTAATCACTATTGTATTTGACAAACTTTTAAATTGATCATTTAAAAGACTAAATATAATATATTATATATATGATATATATAGTGATATAAATATATATATGATATATATAGTGATATAAATAAATAAATATATATATATATATATATATAGTGACTGAGTTTCTGAGTTATTTTCTTATCTCTTATGCACTTCTGTATCTAGGACCCTACAAAACTGGCCAGCTGTTGAACCTGGAATTCTAAATTAGTGGATGAGTCTTTGGGAAGCATATAGGAAGATAGATATAAAAACTGAAACTGTTTTTGGACACATTTAAAGAAAAAGGCATTTGCAGTGGAGCAGGGTGTGTGTGTGTGTGTGTGTGTGTGTGTGTGTGTGTGTGTGTGTGTGTGGGGTGTGTGTGTGTGTGTGTGTGTGTGTGTGTGTGTGTGTGCGTGTGTGTGGAAATATTAAAAAAAGAAGGGAAAAAATAAGTCAATTGATAAACACTCAGACTAAACTTACCTCTTCTTTTTTAGAACTATGCACATTTTCTCCCCAAGCAACCAATAGAGTGCTCTTCATCCAAAAGATATGTAATGAAATTATATTATGAATTTTATTGAATTAAGTCTAATTATCAAACTTCTGAAATGAGAGTCTGATGAAGACTCTGGATAGATTGAGAAGAAGCTGGATAGATTAACATATCCACAGAGGTGAGAATAGAGCCAAGAGCCTTTGACTTGTCTTTGGCCAAGGCTGCCTCTCAGCTCCTGCTTTTAATCCCATTTCCTCTCTTGGCTCCTCATGTGTATGAGTCATATTAACCTCTCTATTCCTTCTCTTTCCATTTGTTTAAAAAAACAAAACAAAACAAAAAAAAAAAAAAACAACAGTGATTTGCCGCCAAATGATGTCTATAGAGTGCTTGGAACTTCTTGAATGGAAAGCTTTCTGAAAACACAAAGCATTGTTGTTATAATAAGCATACTTTTTGCATGATAATGAACTCTTCTTCCCCTTGTCCCCTCTGAAATAAATTTCCTGCTGAGGTAAGTGATGTGGGATAGAATTTTGAGTACATTCAACTTCTTTTTCCTTTTATGTATATCTGGCCTTGTAAATACAGTGAATAAATGCTATAATTATAACCCTCTTTGACAGCTCTATAATTTAATTGTAATTCACTCAGAGCATCTTTTGAAGACAATGACATGCATTATGGGCACAGCTGTTTGAATCTCATCAACTAATCTGATAGGAATTGGTCTGCATCATAGCCCAATCATTGGGGAAATTTCAGTTTTATTTCAAACAGAGGGGAAGAGGTACACAACATATACAGTATTCATGTACCATTGTTCAGCTTAGGTTTTCTGGCTATATCTTAAACATGTCAAGGCATTTAGAAGGAGGGAGTCTCATCAATCACTAGCATTTCAATAAACATGTAGAGCAAATCAGTATAAAACAGAACAATCTGGAATTCAGCAAGAAATCATGTTCTAAAGAATTATTTCTGTTATGTTAATCTAAAGTAAATCCCTAGGAATTTTTCTCAGCCTATTGTTTTTTTATTACCTTTACTTCCTTTTTTCCACTCTCACCAGAGAACTATCCCTTAAAAGATTTAAATAATAAGAAAACAAATTCAGCAAAATCTATTACTGTACTGCAAAAAACCTGATTACATTATTTCATATTGGTAGACATCCCTCTCTCCAAATTGGCAAAAGAATAGAAAGAGATATTTTCTCATATCTTTTCCCCGAAGCCAATTTCAATTCTTTGTAATTTTGCCACATTCATTTTTTTATTGTTTTATTATTATTGTTCTTTCTATTTGCATTGTTGTGGTCATTGTATTTTATTTTCTCAGGCTGGCTTAGTTCATTTGGCATCAATTCATGTAAGCCTTTCCATACTTCTCTATATTCATCACATTCATTATTGGGTACAGCTAATGTATTCCATTATATTCACGTACTGCAGTTTACTAGCCAGTCCTCAATTGAGGGACTATTTTGTTTTCATATTTTATTTCTTTTTTTTTTTTTACCAAAAAGAATACTTCTATAAATATTTTGATGTATATGGAGACTTTATTTCTGTCAGTTATCTCCTCAGGTTATATACCTAGGATATTAAGTCAAAGGACATGAGTATTTTATCTACTTTATATGCTTTCAAATTGCTTTCCAGAATGCTAGTAAATAGATTAATAGTAAGTAAAGTTGATTTTACTTGCCAATTTGCTGGCTGTGTGATGAAATTTCAGGTTTGTTTTGATTTTCATTTCTCTTATTACTAGTGATTTGATGCATTCTTACATATGTGTTTGTTAATAGTTTGAAATTCTTTGACAATATCCATAGCTTTTGCCCACTTTGCTATTGGGGAATGGCTTTTATTTTTATGTATTTCCATTAATTGTCTATATATTTCAGATGTCAATTCCTTATCGCAGAATTTCCATACTTTTTTCCTAATTAATCTCTTTTCTTCTTATTCCAGATCCATTAGTTTTGTTTGTTCAAAGGCCCTTCAGTTCAATATTATCAAAAGTATTTGTTTCATCTTTTAAAAATTGTTCTGAAAATTCCTTTAATATATTATCTACTTCTCTTCTGTTTCATGTTATAATCATTAATATTCAGGTTGCATATCCATTTTGTTGAATAGGGTATAAAATATTAATCTAAGCCTAGTTTCTGCCAAATGGGCAAGGTCTTGGTTATTACTATCATGGAACTGAGAATAAGACACTAAAGAAGAATCTAGGACTTTGTTCATGGCCATGTATGCTAAGTGGTTGGATCTTGTTGCATTCCTGAATTTGTTTATTGAAGTTTTCTCTTGACAAACTCATAAGAGATTTCATGCTTCAGAAAGGATTTGAAGGATGACAGGAAAGGTCTCATAAGAACTATTTGTCTAGTGATGTTGCCAAACAGTGAATTTGGTTTATTCTTTTTATGACATAACAGAGTGGTTCTATACTATCACTGATACTTATACTATCTCTGATATTTATCTAAGCAATTTCAATAAAACCTGCTGGAACTCATGGTTTTTCCTGTTCTGGAGTGACATCATTATCTGTGTGATGTTATGGAAGAACTGATGGCAGCAGATAGCTCCGGATATTTCTTAGTCACAAGAATGAGAATTGAAAATAAATAACGTAACAGATACCCACTGCTCACTCACCCCAGATGAAAATGAAAGTCTGAATATAATATAATAAGAATGTTATATTAATATTTTGCTTTTCAAAATATTTTATTTGCTGACTTTATTAATAATTTTTCAAGGTTTTCTGGACAATTGTAATTTTCTTCATTATGTTAAGTTATATTGATACCCTTTTCTTTTATATATATTTTTTTCTTGTCATTTCCCAAAGATCCCTACTTCCTCCCTTCCCCTCTCATAAAAAAAAAAAAAAAACCCATCCATTATAGCACATAAGCAGTCAGGCAAAACAAATGAGCATATTGACCATGTCTGAAAATGCACATCTCATTCTGCATCACTGATAGGTGGGAGGTATGCTTTACCATCTGTCCTCTGAAATTGCAATTGGTCACTGACTTCATAGTCTTGAATAGGGAAACTCCCAAGAGTTTTAATGACCTGGAGCACAATTTGTGATGGAGCAGAAAATTGGAAAGCCTGTATCTAATTTGGGGATGGAATGGTAGGAAAGTCAGATAGAGTATAAAATTCAGTAAAAGGGGTAATTTGATAGTAACAAGTTAGGTAAATTCTGAGGTTTGTGAATCTGGTAAAGGATTAGGAGATTGGTTGGGTAAGAGAATCAGAAAAAGTAGAGAATTATATAGTGGATAGAAGATTAGGGGAGAAGTAGTATTTCAAGGAATAAAATAGCAAAGATTAAAAATAGTAAAATAATAATAAAAAATAAAAGTTGAAAATGTAAGAAAGTTCATATTTGGGAAACAAAAGAAACAAACAAACAAAAAAGTCTTCATGAAACTTTTAAGTCATCCAGGATTTTGACATGGTGGTGATACCACTTTTACTCCTCTCTTTCTCAATTTGTATGCTTTCTTTATCACTTGCTTGAATTATTAATAATAGCTCGATTTCATTCCATTTGATCTATACAAAACCCTGTAAGGTAGATAGCATAAAATTTATTATCTCTGTTTTACAGAATAAAAAAAAAATGTAGTCCAAGATCATAGCTATAGTCAAGAATAATAACTTTCCTCATAAGCACAATTCCCTTAAAATGATCATAAAAAAGGCAGGGGGAGTGTGAGCTTCTCATTCCTCCAATTTTATTGAAGGTTTGCTTTCTTTTGGCTGCTATTAATTCATTAGTGTTAGCAACCTTGTTCTGGTGGGAGGCACTTGGGGAAGATTCAGGTCTCTCTCTGCTTTAAGTAGAGCTCATAGAGAAAGAGATATTTGGCGTTTGGGCTTATAAAAAACTGCAAATCTTTTTAAAATAGTGATATCTCCTTCTAAATAACCTCTAGTGGCTCTCTATCAGCTTCAGAAGCAAATATAAATGCTGTTTGGCATTTTGAACCCTTTACAACGTGGTCCCAGTTTCTAGTCTGTACACATCATTCCCCTTTGCAAGCTGTTGAACTGCCAAACTGGGTCAATTTCTATTTCTCCTATAAGATATTTTTGTCTTTGGGGCATTAATTTCCTTTTTGAGGTAATTTTTGTTTATTTTGTTAAATGCTTCCCAATTACATTTAAAAACATTTTAACATTCATTTTAAAAAAAATTTGGGTTTCAAATTCTCTTCCTTTTATTCCTCTCTGACCCCTTGAGAAGGCAAACAATATATCAATTTTACATATTTCCATATTAGCCATTTCTATACAAATTCATTCTTGATCTTCTTAATCCCATCTGCTAGTGCCCTCCCTTCCCTAGAAATTACCTCATATCTCTATTGTATATACATGTTGTTTTTTCAGGGAAAAATAAGATCCACAAGAGCAGGGTCTATTATACCTTTGACTTTGAATCCCTAATCCCTAGTACATTGCCTCTCACATAGAAGGTATTTAGTGAATACTCTCTTGTTTATTGATTGAAATATTAAGTTTTATTACTTTCATTTGAAAGATTTGTGGCAGTCTATTAGTCTACTATAGGTAGTGTTTGTTGCTAGAAATATTCATGTACATATTCACCCTTTGGTGAAATATCTGAATAATAAAGAATTTCACTGGAGAGAGAACAGGCTAATAATGTATTTATACATTTGCACATTTACTCACTGAGGTTGTATGGAGCCATTCATTCATTTCATTTAAGTGATTTAGCTTGGGAAATGCACTATTACACCATCTATTTATGTACCTACTATGTGCAAAGTCCTGGGCTACTTGACTTAACATTATGGGGAAAATAATGAGGACATTAACAAAAGTTTGATAGTTAAGAAGAAAGGAGAAAAGAATGATTAAAGGCAGGTGAAAAGCTTTGCAGTTTGAGGTTAGCAGAAACAGCTCGACATGCCTCATTAGCTTCTATGAACATCATTGGAACACAGTGCTGTACTTGATTTCATATTGATGATTCTGAGTCATCAAAAGAAGCTTAAAATGTCTTTAACATATCATCTACTAAGGTAGAGGAAATGAATGATGAACCTGAGAAAGATTCCTACTAAAAGTGATTTTTAAAAATTGTGTTGGTATTTTTCAAAAAATAAGCTTTACTTATCTGGAAAAATTAACTAAATGGGACAATCTCATTTCCTGATCATCCCATATGGAGGAAGTGTAGCTATCAATATTTGCATATTGACTGACTGACTGGTTTGTAGACTCCTCATCTACTGTTCACAAAATTCCCATTGACTTCAAAGACCAGAGAATCCTCATTGTGAAAGATCTCATTGCACTTGAGAGAATCAAAGTGCAGCTGGTTAGAAAAGGGACAGACTGAGGCAGAGAATAGTTAAGGGAAAATTTTTATACTCAAAGGATGAAGTGGAAAAGGCTAGGCTGCACCTTATGTAAATTAACAGTTTTCATACATAGAGATAAGTTATACAGACTGGAATAATCTTCCTTAATTTAAAAGGTTTATTATGCGGTCATCTATTAAACACATAAGTTATCAATCATTAATTGACTGTGAAAAAAATTACTGTTATTAGAGCTCTGTGTATTTGGATCCTAGATAAAGGGAGACTTATTGTAGAATGAATCAGAACAATTGAACCCAGGCAATTAGCCATATGATGATACAGGGAGCTAAGGTTTAAACCAGAGCTCACTTTTGCTTCTCTTTCTGCTATTTGATTAATGTGCAGGCTTGGCCTTTATCTTGCCCCAATACTCAATTTCCTTATAATGATGGAAAGGACAATCAATAAAGGTGATTGACAGTGGAGTTTTGTACAAATATCAGTACTTATGAGTAAAAAGGCATTATGATCCAAGAGAAAAACATTCTGCCAGTGTGTTTGCCCTCCACTGTAAATTTGCCGCTTATTACTTCCTGAAGCATTTTATGTCTCCCCTGAAACTTGAAAACAGGCAGCTTCCCTCCCCATTCTGGAGCCATCTGTTCACCACATTAAGTGCTCTGGGCAGGAAGAAGTTTCTTTAATATGGAGTCCTCTTCCTGCCTTTGTTTCTAAGTCCATTACACTCTTCAGCTGCTTTATCCTTTAGCCTCTTCAGTATTCTTGTTTCCAATACTGACTGGTCTTTAAGCACACTAAGAAATATTGTGCATTTCAAGGAACGTATTAGCTGAAAGACAAAATTAAGACAAAGAAAAACAATGGACAATGTAATTATTTAGAGCAATATAGAGTACTAAATTTTGTGACAAAAATGACTATTCATATAGTATAGCTCTTACTATGGAAATCAATGAATATTTATTTAGTTCATGTGTCAGAAAAGTTTCATTTACATGAAATTTATCTATATATTCAGGCCAAACCATGGATTCAGGCTTTAGGGAAAGTATTAAAGGATTTATTAAGATAGACATTCCTAGTTTCCTGCCAATTGTGGATAAGAATTCGGTGATGTGTTACCCTTGGATTTTCACAGTAGATCAAAAGAAACTTGGGTCAATCCAGGCCAATTCAACAATGAAAACCAGACTGAGAATCTTATCAAACACACAAGGCAAGAAGTTATCATGCTTTTGCCTGGAGTGCCAGAGAGGTGGAATCCATTAACTCCTGAGGCACTCTTTGTCTCTTTTGAATTGCCCAACTTCTTAGGAAATCTGTCCTTTTATCAAGCCTAAATTTGCCTCTTGGTACCTTTCACACATTAGTACCAGTTCTATCCCCTGGGATCAAATGGAATGAACCTGCTCGTATTTCCATGTAATAGCACTTCAAATATTAGAAGACGGCTATCATATTGCCTTCATGACTTCAACCATAACCCCTTCTGTTGACTAAATCTCATGTAGTATCATCTACAGATTGGATCAACCAAGATTGGAAAAAAACAATTTGTCATTGTCCTTTCCAAAATATGGTGCCCAAAATGAGCAGAGTATCTCAGATATGGGCCAAACCAGTGCAGGGTAGAGTAGGGGAAACCCCTCCCTCATTCTGGACAATGCTTCTCAATGTACCTAAAATCTCAATAGCATTTCTGGTTCCCATATCATATTGCTTTTGTTGCATAATGAGTCTGAATTCCCAAATCTCCTTTTTTATATTAACCAAATCCCAAAGAACTTGTTACTTGTCAATAGCTAATAAGTGCCCGAGATGTTACCTGAACTTCTTAAGAATAAGAAGTTCTCCCATGGGAAGAGTAGATATGTGCCAGGTACATCCAAATGATCACGGGTATGTCAAACTTGAGCAACATTTATTCCACCTCTTGATTGGCTGATTTTTATTACAGGATTATTTCAGCTTCCCCTGGATGAGAACAGACTTCAAGCAAAAACAAGGAGATTACCATTTCTATCATTGCTGTGTTGTCCATTGTGCTAGTGTTTTTTATTAACTCAAAAGACTTCCTAGTCTCTCGTGATAAGATGAACCAGAATGTATAAAACAGAAGTTGAATTATTTATAAAATCTAATAGTAATACTATTTAGAAAAACAAGTCTACATTCTAAGTTGGATTCATAGCCTAGCAGATGGAGCAGTGGATAAAGCACTAGGATTGGGGTCAGGAAGACCTAGCTCAAATGTGGTTTCAGATGCTTGCTAGCTGTGTGATCCTGAGCAAGTCATTGCCTTCATTTCTTCTTTGGTAAAACAGGAGCATTAATAGCATCTACCTCCCATAATTGTGAGAACAAAATGAGATCTTTGTTTAAAAAAAAAAAAAGAAAAAAAAAGTATCCTCAAAACTTTAAAGAGATATATAAATGTTAGCTGTTGTTAGTCTTATTCAAGGCACATCTCCAACACTTACTTTGTTATCTAGCCATCAATAACTCATTTTACTCATAGGAGTCTTGATTCATTTTTAAAAATGAGTAAAATAATTCCATACAGGTCATGCGATACCCCATCTTTCTATTTTGTTTAAGCCCCCTTTATAATCATAATTAGGCTCTCCTCCAAGGGAAGGAATATTATTTCAGACCTTTTTCAACGCGGAAAGCAGCAGCTCTTTTATTTTTCATCTTTTAGATAAGATTGCTTAGTTTAATAGAAGATGCACAAGGGAACAATGAGGGGGAGTTGGAGACAATAAAGGAAAATACTAGGGCAGTCTCTATGTGAAATATCTGCATATTATTCTATTTTGTAGCCACAAGACAAAGATCACTGTAATAGCTAAAGAGCTGAAAATAAGCTTCATCCAGAAAACAATGGAAAGGTACATGGTGGGCATGAGTAGGCTAAAATACATTACAAAGGAATTGAGGAGACTCAAAGTAAAATATCACCAAAGAAATGTAAGCATAAAAAAGAAGATGGACTGGTCATATATGGAGGCTTTCCAAGGGAAAGCCATCATGTTTCACTGATATTTTATAATGCAAGAAGAAAGAGAAAAGTCACTATGGTGAACTCATGGGAGAATCTGAACAAGTAATGGATGGGTTTCAGTCTGCATTGTTTGAGGTAATAGCCACATTAATGAGATCACTGATCTATTGAATTTTTGAGTAGTTAAGAGTTTACAAAGCAGTTTCATCACAAAAACTCTCCATGGTAGGTAACAGAAGTTTTATTATCCTTGTTTTACAGATGAAGAGACTGAAATCCAGGTGTTAAATGACTTGCCTCCAGTTATATATAAGCTAAGCTAGACTGAAAGCCACATCTCACATCAAATTCAGTATTCTTTCCATGATATCACATTAAATTATAGAACAACTTTAATTTGGGCAACACAATTATGTTAAATAACAGTTGAGATATGATAGTTCAACAGTATCACCCTCCTTTTTTGGTTTTGTATCTGATCTGCGATTTCATTGGAATAGGAAGTATCTGGCCAGAAAACTCTTGTTCCCAAAGCAAATAAGCATCTATTCTGAAATTTATCATTTTAGAGAATTACCCAGGCCCTGATTGAGTGACTGTCCCAGAGTCATATAGTCAAGAAGTATGAAATTGAGTAAGCAGAAATTGCACCTAGCCCTTCCTGACTCCAAAGTTGGCTTTCTGTCTACTATTCCAAGCTGCCTCTTTTATAGATAAAGACCATTTTCCTTTATTGATCAAGACAAAAGGGGGTCATTAGAAATCATCCAACTACTTTATATTATATACAAGTAAGAAAAAAGGACTAAAGAGATGAAGCAATTGGCTAGGGAGCACCTAGTTAGTATGAGGGAGAATTTTTAGATATCTCACATGTCCTAGTCTGTTGTTTCCTGAGTGCTTTTTAAAAAATTTACAGTATCTTATCTAACAAAATAGCAGCAGGCAGCTGACACCTGTCCACAGAGTTGTAGAATCTCATTCTTAGAGATGAAAGGGCCACAGAAGCTATTTCGTTCTGCTTTTACCTTCATAGGAATCCCTTCTCTGCTGCCCTGCTTTTTGTGTTACTATTGTATCAGATTCCCTCCTGGTTCCTTTGCTTACTGTGTCACTGTGCTCCAGATGTGTGGGATAGAAACTCCCCAAATTCATACAGATCTGGAGGCCAATTCATCTCTTTGAGTTGATTCCCAAACCATATGGGCCCAAAGAAATAAGTGATAAATTACTTTTCAAATTACAAGTAGAACCAGTTATTCAAAGAGTAGAATATGAGAGTACACTGCTATTAAATGAGTGAGTAGAGACCCACTTCTGTATTGAGGATCCGTAAATGCATTGTTTAGGACTTCAGCACTATGGAGAGATCCCAGTCCTTAAGCCTCTTTCTTTTGATTCTAAAGGAGTAGGACATTAGTGGATTGAGGGAAATGTCCTCTTGTTTAAAGTATTCTTGCCTTGTGGCTAATTAACATGTCAAAGAGATTTTAATCTGTAGTTACATAGGCTGTAAACTCTTACTTTCCTAGCATGCATTACAATTTCTCAATTTGATATAGTAGCCCTACCCAGAAGACAGTTTTCAACATACAACTAAAGCTTTCCTGACTTCTGATGATTCTCTGCTTCATTTTCCAAGTAATAGAGGAAAGCACAAGTCAGGAGATTAGAGGTGCAGGGTTGTATCTGAAGGGCAAAGATTGTGCAAAGGAGAGATCAAAATAGAAGGTATAAGTGGAAAAAGAAAAATCTTAATCTTTCCATCTACTTCCCTTGAGGGAGGAATTATTTGTATACAAGGAGTTATCTTGTTTAAGGGAAAATTAGCCCCAGAGGACTTGATATAGAATCTTGTTAAACTGGATGAGGTCAGGGATTACATTTACTCAGAACATCAAACTTCTTGAAAGAAAAAAAATTGTTATCTGTTTTTCCCTTTAAATATATATATATATATATATATATATATATATATATATATATATATATATATATATATATATATATATATATATATATATATATATATATATATATATATATATATATATATAAAAGGGAATTCATCAGTGACTTTTTTTTTTCTCTTCGAAGCTTCTCTGGACCAGGAGCAATGACCTGGTATCATCAGTTCTTTAAATGCATTGGGGCAAGACTGAACCTGGAGAAAATTTAGGCTGCCTTTGCACCCAAGGGGGAAAATGTGGCTAAAACTAGAAAAAGTAATGGATGTTACCTGGGTAATCTGACCTCTATTAAAATAAAATCAGCCACCTTCAGAGTCAATTAGCATTTAGCTTCAGGATTTTTTAGGACCTCTGAGGATATTTCCCTTTGTTTCCTGTTTGCATGTTCACAAAAGTGAATCTAGTTTTTGCATCACCTTAAAACATAAAAGAGGCTTAAAAAAAAAAAGCATAAGAATGACCTTTCTGACTCTTTAAGAAGTGTATGTTCTTGGTGTGCACAAGTGGTGTGCAGTGCTTGCTGAGCTAGATTTGAGAAGAAATTGCTTTTTTTATGATGAATGAACTCTTTATTAAAAATAAAACCTATTGTCTACAACACACCCTTAATGAGTGGGATGATTTTGTCCCTGGCTTCTTAATGGTAAAAGGATGACCCAGGATGAAATCCAGCTATAAAAAGACAGTTTGCATCTCCTAGTGCAATTCATTGCTTCTTCATACTTTTTTTTCCTCTTGGGAAACCAAATTCCACTATTAAGTGAAACACAAGGTTTCATCATGTTTCTCAATCAGCTAAACTCAGAACACAAACTCTGTTCATCAATATTATTGAATAAATTGGAGAAATTTCCTTTCCCAATAGTACTCATTCATCTCTTTCTCTATTAAGCATCTTGATCTCCAAGGATTAAATAAATTTTATCATTTACTAAGTATGCAATTTGGTAATGAAATAAATAATAAAAAATAATTTGGTAATAATTTGCAGAATTTTAGTTGTGAAAAAGACTACAACCAAAGTCACTTCAAACTCTGACTTTTCTTCATTTCTGAGAATACGGCCCCACCTTCCTTCTTTCACTCAGAATAACAAAGTCTCTTGGAAAGAATCCTGTTCATCATCTTCAAAAGATAAAAATTACAATAATTTCATTTTTTAAAATTTCCCCATCTTTTTTTCTCCCTGTCTTTTCAAGCTTACCTTCAGTGATGACAGGAAGATAATCTCTTTAGCTTTTCTCGAGTACTACTTAATGTTTTTTCCAAATTCATTCCTTATAAAATCTCATCTTTGTATCTCTGTCATCTAGACTAATTTCTGGGACATAATAAACCTTTAACAGATGCATATTGATTGACTTATATTGGTAATTAAGATCCTTTTCAAGTTCTAATATTCTAGAAGTTTCTGAGGTAACTTTTTCTTTTTGACCCCAATTTAAAATATGTATATGTCCTTAGAAAACTCCCTTCCCTACTGGGGCTCCTTTTCCCTAAAGAGTTTGAGTTAATTAGATTTCCAAGCTTTTTTCTAGCTCTGATACACTATGAAAATCTTGTTTCACAAACTGATTAATACAGAAATGTTTTACATGATTTCATATGTATAATCTATCTCAGATTGCTTACTGTCTCAAGGAGGAGGAGGGAAGGGAAACGAGAAAGGAATAGAATTGAGAAATTAAAACTTAAAAAAAAAAAGTTTAAAATTGGTTTTACATGTAATCTGAGGAGAAACAAAAAAAATTTTTTTAAAGAAGTTTGGTTCAAGTCCCTATTCTACTGCATGTAACTTTGGGCCACTTACTTTCCCTTTCTTTCATCTGTGATAAGAAAGGTTTGAACCCCCATATTATTCCTAATATTACGTAGATGTATGACCATGGGTGAGTTATAAACCTCTAAGAACTTCAATTTCTTCATCTGCAAAATATAGATAACAATACCTCTGGCCCTTAGGGGGCTTTTGGAGAAGATCAAATGAGATACCATGTGTAAAGTGCTTTAAACCCTAAACTATATAAAAATCAGCTATTATAAAGTCATAGAGTCATGGAATTTCAGAGTTGGAAGGGATTGAAGTGGCCTTGTAGCCACAGGATCTATCTGACAGTATTCATTCTAACACAATTGACTGCTTGCTCATCCAGCCTTTCCTTGCTTCCAGTTAAGGAGAACCTGCTACTTCTCAAAACAGCCCCAAATTATTAGAAAATAAAGCCTATACTTGCCTCTTTGCAACGTCTAACCATTGCTCCTAGCCCTGTCCTCTGGAGTTAAATAGAAACTTAATCACTCTTCCATAAAACAATCTTTTAGGTACTTGAAAATAGTTGTGTGAGGGATTGGAGAAGGAAGCTTTTTCTTCCTCAGGTGAAACATCCCTAGTTCCTTTACTTGATCCTTATATAATATGTGGAGTTGAGGTCCTTCACTCAAAAATAATTGGTTGCAAAAAAATTAAAAATAAAAGCACAGCAATTAACCATTACTTATTTTTCTGTTATCTATCATCTATCCATCTATGTGTGTATATGTATATATACCAATATATGTATAAATACTTCTATATACACATACACATCTATATACATATACTGTATATGAATATACCTATATATACATATATACATTAATGTGTATATTTTCTAGTAATACAGATTCCCAAAAGTCTTTCTATAGTTTTAAGCTTTAATAACTTTAGAAGTATGAAATGCTATTTGAAAAGTTAATTTAAATATTGATTTTTTTTTATAATTCAACATAATTACTGTCTTTTATATATATATATATATTTATATATATATATATATATACATATATATGTATATATCCCTCTACTTGATATTTTAACTTTGAAGAAACTTTCTTTAGCTATTGCTCAATGACTAAAAAGAATATATTTGCATCCAGTTTTAAGATCATTCCCCCCAAAAAAAAATTAAGTTTTGAAAGGGCTTATTTGATAGTTTTCATATAATTCCACAAGAAAGACTAATGGAAATTGATCAGGTGATCAAAGTAGCCAAGCCAAGATCTCTTCTGCTGATCAATTGAGAAAGTGTCATCCAGAAACTGTAGCACACAAAATGCCTGACAAAGTACCCAGACTTGTTAAAATTAAGGTAAGAAATTATTATTGATACTCCAGAAATCTAAATAAGTCTACAAGAAAAAAAAATTTCAAGTGATGTTTTTGTAAGTTTGTAGCGTTTATAATCCTGGATTTATTAAAGCTTAAAATTGCACTAAAACTTTTAGGACACTGTACTTAATGTGCTTCTATATAGTTCATACATACATAAGCTTATACATGTAAGTCTATAAATGTGCATATATCTTTCCAGGATGAGGTGGAGTTGAAGGATAAGATTAGGATTCCAGTTACATTTGAACAATCACTCCTTAATATTAAGAGAGTGATGATGCTGTTACTATATTTTTGCATTGATTTTTTTGTTATTTCCCATATGATAAAGTAGTTTCTTCTGTGTAGAATGTTACAGAACAAATAACCTTTTTGCTGTATTGCAGCAAAGCAAGCATCTTACCATTGTCCTGAGAGCACAGGATGAGTCATTGCTTTGGCTAGGGGGAAACCGATTTCCTGACTTCAGACACAAGAGCAGAATGGCTAATTGGGTACCAGTGCCTATTATCTCTCCTGAACAGTAGCCACCTGATTTCCCTGCTTGGAAACAAAGTAAAAAGCAAGCAGCTTAGAGTTGGTTGAAGTAGGAAATCATTTGCAATTAATGTAATTGATCTTCGGAGAGATTTGTTTTCCTATTCTGTGTTTCCTTTTTTCCTTTTAAGTAACGTTTGGATAAAAGATAATTCAGCAGAATGCCCTCAGTGACATTTGGCTCAGCACACTGGCTGACCATACTCAACAGCTGTGTCTGGACTGCTCTCCTAAGTAGGCTTTGCTGGAGAGGAGGATGGACGAGTCATCTACCAAGGGCTTGAAGGGGAGCTGACTTCCTGGCCAAAAATTCACTCTGCAATGCAGTTCTCAGGCATTCCCAGGGGGTCACAAATAGGAAAAAATGAAATCTCCTTAAGTTGTTTCATCCTTCTATCAGATAAAGATAGAACATGCTCAAGGAAGGAGTAATAAATCACTAAAAGAAGTCATGTTATTGAGAGAGACAGACAGACAGAGAGAATGAGAAAGAATATGAATATTGGCAGGTGTTTGCTGTCTACATGAAAAGCTTTCTTTTATTTCTATGAGATCTTATGTGGAGAATGAAACAGCAAAACAGAACCATGTATTAGTTAGAGTTTCTGTATTTATATATCATTTCATAGATTGAAATAAAATACTTCAAGAGAACAGACATGGTAATAGCACTGTTCTTTTCCCAGCTGTCATTCCAGACTGTTCCTACTTTCCTTCACTGCCATTGTCAATGGCTTTCTGACCTAGGGCAGTTCAATTCAATAAGCATCTATTAAGCACCTGCTGTGTTATAAGATATGGTGCTAGGCACTAGGAATACAAAGAAAAAACTTAGGGAAAAGACCTTAAGAAGCTTGCATTCTACTGGGGACATGCAACATGTAAATATAGAACTATACATCAAGGAGGGAGAGAGCACTCCCGACTAGGGAACTCAGGAACAAAAGAACCCTACTGGGAGGGGGTGAGAAACAAGTACATTCAAGGCATGGAACAAAGATAAAAGAGGCAGGTGATGTAGTGTTGAATCTGAGTACAAGAAAGAGACCAGTTTGACTAAAGACAGAGTGTGTGGAGGAGAGGCAAACCATTTGATACAGATTGTACATGTGTGGTCATGAAAGCTATATTTCCATATTAGTCATGTTGTGGAAGAAAACACAGACATAACAAGCATGAAAAAGTAAAGTAAAAATGGTATGCTTCCATATGCATTATATTCTATCAGTTCTTCCTCGAGAGAGAGAGAGAGAGAGAGAGAGAGAGAGAGAGAGAGAGAGAGAGAGAGAGAGAGAGAGCACAGTTTTCACCGTAACTTTGGAATTGTCTTGGATCTTTATATTGCTGAAAATAGCTAAGTCATTCACAGTTGATTATTGTGCAATGTTTCTCTCACTATATACAGTGTTCTGGTTCTACTCACCTCACTTTGCATCAGTTCATGTAATGTCTTTTCAGGTTTTTCTGAAAGCATCCTGCTCATCATCTCTTATACCCCAGTTCCATCATAATCATCTACCACAACTTGTTCAACTACTCTCTGGTTGATGATCTCCAAAATTTCCAATTCTTTGCCACCACAGAAAGAGCTGCTGTAAATATCAGTGCATGAATAGGTCCTTGTCCTTTTTTAAAAAAAAAATTGGGGGGGGGATGTAGAACTAGTCGTAGTATTGTTGGGTCAGAATATGGACAATTTTTAGTCCTTTAGGCATAGTTCCAAATTATTCTCAAGAATGGTTGGATCAGTTCACACTATCACACAGTTCACAACATCAGTTCACCAACAGAACATTAGTGTTCCAGTTTATCCACTTCCCCTCCAAAATTTGGCATTTCCTTTTTTTTGTTTGTTTGTTTGGTCCCATTAGCAAAATCTGATAGGTATGAGATGGTACCACAAAGTTGTTTTAATTTGCATATAATTAACCCAAATCATCTTACAGAAATTGTTATAAGAGCATAAGAAATTCTATACTAAGTTAAATCAATAATCCATTTTGTCTTTCTGATTACATACTGATTTGATTAAATTCAGAAGCACTTATTAGTAAGCTGCTAGGTAAGTGCTAAACACTATACAAATATGTTGAGGATACAAAGACAATATATATATATATATATATATATATAATACACCTTGCCTTCATAGAGCTTGAATTCTGTTGTAGGGAAGGAATGATATTTACATGGTTAAAATATACACAAAATGGTTGGGATGGAGGAGCATTTTCAACTAGGTAGATTAGGAAAAAGGAGATGTCATTGAGTTTAGCCTCACAGATGTTTAAGATTTTAAGGAAAGGAGGGATTGATTTCTCCTAGATTGGGAGGAGCTCCTGGTTCAGGCTTGTGCAACCTGGGATATCTCTGGGGTAAAAGAAGTTTTTAAAAGTATAAGGGAATATTTCAATTTAAAAACTATTATCCTGTTAAAATTATTTAATCACTTTATTTTATTTCTTATGTCCATAGACATGTTTAAACTCTAGAATTTATTTCCTTTTCTGTTGAAAAGGAGTTTTTTCTTTCACATAAGCTTTTTTTATGTGCTTATGAATAGTAGACTATAAATTTTATTTCTTGTAATATTGAATAAAGTACATAAGAAGATTTACTGACTGCCAAGGAATCAAAAAAATCAGGGGCCCCTTGCTCTAGTGGTCAATCCGGAAGTTCCGAACTCTACACAAAGATAGACTGGGTAAATAAGAAGGGAAAGGGATGCTGGTGCTGATCTCAGTATCAGACTTTTACACTCTTTTAAACTCCATTAGATTTGATGTCTAAGGGCAAAGAATTTGGGTATTTTGAACCACTCCTGTCAGATAAATTTTCAGATGAAACCATGATGTTTAATTTTACAGCCAAAGGCATTTTCTTCTGACACCATTTTCTTCCCTTAGCTTTTCCCCCCAAGTGTTATGAGTGACAGGGAGCTAGCCATTTTTCCCCCAGTGCATGATTTGGCAATCATGAATTGCGGGCTGAGGATGTTTATTGTCTTTGGAAAATCTCAAAGGCAAACTTAGCTCCCAGTTCTGCATTTGAGTTTAACTTCTTTATCCTGCTTTCCCAATGTGTTTGAGCCTCTCAATTAGTGTTGGGGAGAGGAGTGAGAGAAAAACTCAGAGATTCCTACTGGGAAGATCTGAGAGAATTTTGTATGGCATCCTTCATGCTAACAGCATGCTAAAAGGCCCTACCAGGATACATAATGCACTGCAGTAAATCCTACATGACAGAGAAGAGTCTGCCATTAATTGAATCATTCTTTCAGGAGGCTTGAACTGCAGGTTCCCATCAGAAAATCCATAGCTTATCACTCCGATATAAGTCTGTGTAACACATTTAAGAATGCTGTTTGTTTCCTTTGGGAGAGACCAAGAATTAATTCTTTCTTTATTTTTAAATAATATTTTGGTTTTTTTCCAATTACATGTAGAGACAGTTTTTAACATACATTTTAGTTTTTTAATTTATTTTTTTATTAAATCTTTTTCTTTTCAAAACATATGCATGGGGACAATTAGGTGGCACAGTAGATAGAGCACTAGCCCTAAAGTCAGGAGGACCTGAGTTCAAATTTGACCTCAGACATTTAACACTTCCCAGCTGTGTGACCCTGGGCAGGTCACTTGACCCTGATTGCCTCAGGGAAAAAAAAGCATTGATAATTTTTTTCTTTTTTAAAATTTGATTAAATTTTTTCAATCAACCTACCATGATTTTTTCTTAAATGCACATTTTGGAATATTTTCTTTTTTTATGTATACATATTTATACAGTTATCTTGTTGCACAAGAAAGATCAGATTTAGAAAGAGGGTAAAAATAACCTGAGAAGAAAAAACAAAAATGTAAGCAAACAATAACAGAGTGGAAATGTTATATTGTGGTCCATACCCATTTCCCAGTGTTCTTTCTCTGGGTGTAGCTGGTTCTATTCATTACTGATCAATTGGAGCTGATTTGGATCCTCTCATTTCACTTCCATCAGAACTGATCATCATGTAGTATTGTTGTTGAACTGTATAACGATCTCCTAGTTCTATTCATTTCACTCAGCTTCAGTTCACGTATGTCTCTCCAAGCCTTTCTGTATTTATGCATGGATAATTTTTCAATATTAACCCTTGCAAAACCTTGTGTTCTAATTTTCTCTCCCCTTCCCCCACTCCCTTCTCTAGATGTTAAGTAATCCAATATATGTTAAACATGGTAAAAATATATGTTAAATCCAATATATGCATACATATTTAAACAATTATCTTGATGCCCAAGAAAAATCAAATCAAACAGGAAAAAAATCAGAAAGAAAATAAAATGCAAGCAATAACAACAAAAAGTGAAATACTAGTTGTAAACCACACTCAGTTTCCACAGTCTTCCCTCTGAGTATAGATGGCTTTCTTCATTACAAAATCATTGGAGCTGGTCTGAATCATCTCATTGTTGAAGAGACCCATTAACATACATTTTAGAAATGTTTTGAGTTCCAAATTTTCTCCCCCATTTTTTCCCTTTCTCCTCCCTAAAATGGTAATCTATTTAATGTGAGGTTTTATATGTGCCATCATGTAAAACACATTTCCATATTAGTCATGCTGTGAAAGAAGAAACAGACCAAAAAGAAAAAAAATGAAAAAATAAAATGAAAACAGTATGCTTCAATCTGCATTCAAACGAAATCAGTTCTTTCTCTGGATATGGTTACCATTTTCCATTATGAATCTGGAATTGTCTGGCCAAGAGATATTTCAAAGAATAGTGCAGCTTGATTCATTTTTGGAGTTTCCTTCATCCAAACTATCAGAAAATGCTCTTAAAAATCAAAATGTATATGCTAAATTAAAGGGGAAGGTTTTTTTTAGTTATACATGTACAATCATATTAAACATATTTCCACATTATTTACATTGTGAAAAAAGAATCAGAACAAAAGGGGAAAACCATGAGAGAAGGAAAAAAAAATACAAAGACAAGTGAAAATAGTATGAATCAATTTGTATTCAGACTCCATAGTTCTTTCTTTGGATGTAGATAGAATCTTCCATCATGAGTCCCTTGGAATTGTCTCAAATACTGCATTATTCAAAAGAGCTGATCAATGCACAGTGATGTTGTTTCTGTGTACTATGTTCTCCTGATTCTGCTCATTTCATTCAGCGTCAGTTCATGTAAATCTTTCTGAAATCCACCTGTTCATCATTTCTTATAAAATAATAGTATTCCATTACACTCATGTGCAACAATTGGTTCAGTCATTCTCCCCTCAGTTGAGTATGAGCATCCCCTCAGTTTCCAATTCTTTGCCACCACAAAGATCTACTATAAACATTTTTAACATAAAGGTCATTTTCCCTTTTTATGGTCTCTTTGGGATACAGACCTTGTAGAGCTATTATTGTATGCACAGTTTTATAGCCCTTTTGACATGGTTCCAAATTGTCCTCCAGAATGGTTGGACCAGTTCACAACTACACCAACAATGCACTAGTGTTCCAATTTAGAGAGGGACTTTCTAACAATGGAAAGAGTTCACAACTACACCAACAATGCATTAGTGTTCCAATTTAGAGAGGGAGTTTTTAACAATGGAAATGAAATAGAAAGGCTCTTTACTATGCTTTACCTTTCCCATGCTAAGTACCTGTGCCTACGAAACACTGAGGTTTTAGTATTTGTAGTCTCCTCTAGCTTACAGTGCTGTGCAAGGAAGCCAGCAAGGGGAGAATATATGTCCAGTCTGTAGGGTGACTCCCTCTAGATTTAGTACTTCATTATTTGATGACCAATCCATGATCACTGTGCCTGATTTGCTCGTCTCCTGCAGGTCCTGGACCTGCTGATCTCCATTTTCTGTGCATCAGACACAAGTTTCAGCATCTATCACCTGACCCAAATGGACCATCCTCAGGGTCTGCACCTGAGCCTTTTCTCTGAACAGATGGCAAGGATCTCAAATTTCTGCTCAGCCATTCTCATAACTCTTTAGACTGAGGGCCAAGGCAATGAACTTCCATTGTTCATTCTTCCTACATCCCATATCATATTATATCATTGCTCATTCTTTCCCTCCCTTTCCCTCCCCCCCCCATCTTCTGTTGCTTAAATAAATAATTTTCTGTTGGTTTGGAGGGAAGAGAGATCCTTGAAAAACTCATGAAAAGGAAAAAAAGAACTCCAAAAATATTCATGAGATGTTCTACGTGGTCAGATTTGTCAGAACCTCTGGAAGTCTTGTGACTGATCTAAAAACTTAATATCTTAAGATCAATGAGGAAAGAAAAAATTCTTCTGACAATTTTTTGAAATCTCTTAGTGGAGGTTATTAATCACTTTTATGTCTTGGAATTCTTTGGCACTCTAGTGAAGACTACAGACCCCTTCTCAGATAATGTTTTTAAATGCATAAAGCAAGATACATAGGATTACAAAGGAAAACAATTATGTTGAAATACAGTTATGAAAGTATTCAAGTCCTTAAACAAAGATTAAGAATTTGTGCTCTCAAAGCACTGGGTTGCAATTTAGCAAAAGTGACTCAGTTGCTTGAAGACTGTATTTCCCTTAACACAATTGCTGAAATAAAAAAGTCCACGGCCAAGGCTTTGTCAAAAGAGAACATCTGCAAAAGAGCTCAGCAGTTCCAAAGATCAAATTGAATAAGGTTTTCTCCTTTGCTTAATTAAGAAGTGGGAGATTTGGTTAAAACCTGAGAGATAGAATTACAGGAGATGAGAAGGAAAGGGTTCAAAGCCGAAATTGAGATTACAGCTGAGGTCACTGGAACTTCAGTTCTGAGATGGTGGTGTCATAATGCTAATTTAATTGCCTTGAGAGAGCTTGCTTTTATGTAAAATCCATTTCCAGCTTCATTTAGCCATGGCAGCTGTCAGATATGCAATGGATCACATTGGGGCTGTAACTAAATCTCTCCAGCAATATGACCAGCCTGGGATGACAAAATGTGGTTTGAGGCAAATTAGGGAATCAATCAGCAAACATTGTTTGAGTGGGCACCGTATGCCAGCAAAGATGCTATTGGATACAAACGAGTTATATGACTATAGGATATGGCTGGTGAACTACACTTATGTCTAAGAACCACTTGGCACTATTCAGTGCATGATGTAATGGAGGAGATATTAAATGTGAATTTCAAGCCCCAGAATAAGGTCTCAGTTTAAGCTTTCACTCTGATACTCATCTTAGGCAAATCATTTCTGTAACTTAAGCCTCAACTTCCTTATCTAAAAAAGAAAGACAATAATATCTGGGAGATAGTATGCTGTCTAAATGTGATTTTCAAGCCCTAGAATAGGATCTCAGTTTAAGACTTCACTCTGACACTTATCTTAGACAAATCATTTCTGTAACTTAAGCCTCAACTTCCTTATCTATAAAATAAAGACAATAATATCTGAGAGACAGTATGTTATTGGATACAGAAGGCTCACCTTGGAGTCAAGAAATCTTGGGTTAAACACTGATTCAACTTATTTGTTATGTGATCGTAGACAAGTTATTCTATGTAACTAGAGAACTCTAAGTTACAGAAAAGGTACCAGGCTGCATGAGTAGAGGGAGTTTTCACAATGGGAGTTCCCTAAATACTAAATGGTTCTTTTAGATGGACCAGTGATTGATTGCCAGTTCACAAACTGAGAAAATCAGAGATGAGACAAATGGAAAAACTAGTTGGACTCATATAGGCTCAGATTCCCAGAAAGAAATCCCTAAGGCCCTGGCAATAAGCTGTGGGATCCCAGAAGTGATAGTAATACATTATTTCAGGATTGGGGGGGCCAAGCTGAGAGGCAGAGGAATGAGAGCTGCCATCAATAGTGGCAGTAATCGAAGGATGGAAGACGTTATCAATAAGTAAAGCACTTTCTGGATTCAATCTGGGAAATGGATATTTTGGGTATGGGTGTGGGTAATGGAAAGTTTTAGACCAAATCTCCTAGAACACTGGGATACAGGAATCATTTGAAAACATCTGTGAATAAATAGATCTTTTATCTTTGAATGCATCAAGAGCCAGAGTTAATCTGCAGCTCCTTTCTAGGATCCCAGAATTATTGTTGGAGGTTTTTAGCCTAGAAAAGAAATACCTAAAGGAGCTCCTCTGACCTTCAAGGACTGATTATTCTGAAAACAATGACATAGCAATTCTTCTCCACTAGGATCAGAAAAAAATAAAAGTACTTTCAAATTTTAATCAGAAGGGAATGAAATTAGACATAAGGAAGCATTTCCTGATAGCTATTTGAATTCCAGAATGGATAGAGATTACAGAATCTCCATTCAGACTCCTCTTCTTGGTTGCATACAGATTAAATATGTTCCAGCTCAAAGATAGACCTATAGAGAAGATCTCAAAGTGGTCTTCCAAGCCATGGTCTTCCAAGCCCTAGTCTTCCATGACCACATGAATTTTAAGGGATCCTCATTCTCAATATTCTGCTTTTAGATGGGCTCTCCATTCCAAAAGCTCTCATCTTAGGTAACATGTAAAGGATATTATTACTAGAAACTGCAGTCTAAGATTGGAGTTCAGTTTAAGTATCAGCTCCTCTGAGCTTCAGTTTCCTCATGTATGAAATGAGGGGCTTAGACTGAATGTGGTCAACTCCATCCTTCTGTGATCTTACTGAAACTGTCCGTGGTACTGTCCTGTTCTTGTTAGGAACAAGGAAAATCACCCTCAGTGGGATTTTGATGCTGAACCATTTGACCTCGCCACAAATTGCAGATACTCATTCAAAATTAGATTCTTGTCTTATGGCTTTCTCTCAGAATGCTTCCATTACAGTAAATTGTAAAATGAGAATTTGACCCAAAGTCAAACATTTACTGAGTAGAATCCAAAATACACATCCCAGGAGGCAAGGGGAAAAGGATTTTAATTAAATGATTTGAAAATCTCATTTTCATTCTGAGCTTTATAATTAAATGTTTGTTTAGTTGACTTTTAGTGAGCCAGTGTATTAGAAATAATGACTTTGGTTTTCTCTGGAGTCTACATTATTTCCAACTCTTCAACTATTTAACCTTTATATGATAAAGTCAGTTATGGTAACAGTTAACAAATTTCCTCTCTAGCATAGTTCTCAGGAAGAGTCATATTTGTTAAGAACAGTTTCTGATTTGCACTTTCTTCTTGAATCATTCCAACTAATGAAGGAAAACATAAAGAGGCTCTAAGACTATCTACAAGGCAGGGTTGAGAATACAATTAAGAAAACTAAAATGTCAGAAGTCAAGTGGTTTATTTTGAAGAGAAATCAAATGATTTTATGGAGGTTACAAATGGATTGCATGGAGAAGATACACTATCTAAAGGGCAAAAAGGTAAACCTTGGTGGGTAAAGAGGAAAGTGTTCAGATGCAAAGAAAATACTTCATACTTTAAATTGAGTCTGAGGTTTGAACAATTCAATTTCATATAAAAAAGCACAGACTACATAAGTCCTGAGCTGCTATGTACATATGAACCCTGGTGTATGGGAAATGTAACTTAGCTGAGCATCATCAGCAATCCATAAGGTTACCCTTAAGGAACAGTAGTGACAGCTGCCCCCTCCACAGACCGGGCAGTGCCAATGGGGATTAAAGACTTGAATACTGGCTGTTACAGATATTTGGAAAACAAGTGTCCAGGACTAAACAAAGTAGTGCACTCCAGTAATTCCTGCTCCTGGGAAGACTAAAACTGGTAGACCTTTTGAGTTCATGGATTCGGAGCCACAGTAGAGCTAAAGTTAAAATGAGTCCTTAAGAGTGGGCAACCATCACATTGCCCAAGTAAGGAAAAACTGACCCAGATTGGAAAAAGAGCAGGTTAAAGCTTCAGGATCACCAGGGAGATTGGACTCGTGAGTGGATACTCCACTTTCAACCTGTGCAAGAAGAGGAGATGAGAGAGAGACAGAGACAGAAAGACAGGCAGGGAAAGGTTGAGAGAGGACATGATTACATAACAGTAACTTTTTACCCCACAGTTCTCTGCATAGGAGGTGAGTCCCAGCATTGGAAGGAATCCCTATATTTGCAGATATATTTAGGTTCCAGAGGAGCAGCATGATGTAGGGAAAAGAATATTGTACTCAGAAGGCTTGGGTTGAAGCCTGGCTTTGGCAGTTATTGGGCTTTCAGCAAGCCCATTAAACTTGTTAAACCTTTCATTTATTTTATCTGTAAAAAGGGGATGATAATATTTTCATTACCTACCTCCCAGGACTAGACAATATTTTCCTCCCAAGAGTACATAGCATCCTAGAGCTTACAAAGGGAGCTCTCATTATAAGGAAGAGGCGGCTTAGGTGGGAGTAGTTAAAAATGAATCCCCTCTGAGTCCTGTTGAATCCAGACCAAGTCGAAGATGCTCTTTCAATGCCTGCCCGCCTTATTTCCCACCTCCTCCATACCCACACGTAGAAAAATGACTTGGTGCACGAAAACTGGCAGAGTGGAGAGCTACCACCCACACACCTTCTCGCATGTTGGAAAGATGTGGCCAAACAAACACTTTAGCTTTGTACCAAATATCATAACTGGCTTTGTTACTATTTCAAAATATTGTTTGGTTTCTCAAATGATCTGTTGTGAAACTGGGAGGAAATCTGTCTGTCAGAGAGCCAGGAAGAATTGGAAAAGTGAGAGAAGAAGGAGAAAAGGCAAAAGGGGAGACAAGAGCAGAGAACAAGAAATGCCCAATCTTATGTCTATCACACAGTAGTAGGTGCTTAATCCATATGTGTTGTAGGTATCTTGGCCATTGAGTAGCCCTGAGTGACCTGGCTCAACCTCTCTGCCTTTCTTCTCTCTGTCTCCCCATCTGGAAACTCTTACATTCTTCCTCTTTTGCATTTCCATTTCTACTGCCACAAATCAGACACCTATTTCTTCCTCCCTGAACTGCTGCAGTTGCATCCTAAACGAGCTCTTCGTCTTTAGTTCTTCCTCTGAAATTTGCTTATTCCTGCCAAATAAATCTTCCTGATCAGATAGTAATCATCTATTAAACACTACCATATATTAAGTTTGATGTTAGATGCTGAGGATAAAAAGAGCAAAGGAAACATCTTGCTTTCAAAGGGCATGTATTTATTGGGAGGGAGCCTGTGCTTTAGGAAGCTCTCTGGGGCTACTAAATGGAGGCTAAATTGGAATGAAGAGAGACTCAAAGTGGGGAGACCAATGAGGACACTATTATAATAGTCCAGATAAAGAGGCAGCTAGGTGGTGCAGTGGATAGAGCACCAGCCCTGAAATCATGACAACCTGAGTTCAAACCTGGTCTCAGTCACTTAAGACTTCCTAGCTGTGTGACCCTGGGCAAGTCATTTAACCCCAATTGTCTTGAAAAAATAGTCCAGGTAAGAAGTGATGAATGTAGCTATGGGAGTAAAGAGAAGGAAATGTTTTAGAGAGATGACATGAAGGGAGAAAGAATAGTATTTGGTAACCAAATGGATATATGGGGTAAGAGTGAGGAACCAAGGGTAATACTGAGGTTGTGAATCTGAGTAACTGGAAACATAGTGGTGTTCTCAAGAGAAATATGGAAGTTTGGAAGAGTGAAGGTTTGAGGGAAAAGAAAATCAGTCTGTTATTGACTTTGAGAAGCCTCCAAAATGACCAGTCTGAGATGTTCAGAAGACAGTTGGTGCTATAGGATAGGAGGTCTTGTGAAAGAGTAGAGCTGGATAATTATAATAATTATAACAATGATACTGAGAGTCATCATTATTATCTCCACATAGATGATTCCCAGATCAAATGAGTTAACATATATAACGAATTCATGGAAGCCAATAACATTGCCAATTATTTGACTGAACATAGATCTCAAAAGAAGATGAGGAGTGATTAGATAGGAAGAGAACCGGAGAGAAAAGGCACAAAAACCAAGATAAGAGAGACTTTCCAAGAAGAGAGGGTGATCAACAGTCTTAAAGGTTGCAGAGAAGTCAAGAAAAATGAGGATTAAGAAAAAGCCATTAGATTTGGCAATTAAGTGACAGTAGAAAGAGCAGCTTCAGTCAAAAGATGAGGTAAAGAATCACGTTGCAGAACGTTTAGAATTGAGTGAGAGGAAGTGGAAGCACTGATTGCAGATGCCTTCTACATTTGTATTTAACTAAGAAGGGAATAAAGCTATAGTCTGATAGCTAGCTAGCAGAGATGGTAGGAAATAGTGAAGGGTTATTTTAAGGATATGGAAGGGGGCAGCTAGGTGGCACAGTGGATAGAGCACCCGCCTTGAATTCAGGAGGACCTGAGTTCAAACTGGTCTCAGGCATATACTCAGGCAATACTGTATACTCAGCTTAGTTGCTTTTCCAAATTTTTTTCATCTTTCCTTAAATCGTTCTTGGTTCCTCTTCCTCCCAACCCTTCAGCTGCCTCATAATGCACAGAAATAAGAGATCATTTCCTGAGAACTCCCTCATCATTTAGATGGTTTTTGCCAATATCTTCTCGTTCACCACCTGTCACAAGAAGAGGTGGTCCTTCTCCTTGCCTTCACCTCTGCAAGGACAAATGATCTCCTTCCATCCCATCTTCTCTAGAAAATTGCTCTTTCTATTACCTCGACTGTCTCCCTAATCTTCAATCTCTCCCTGTCTACTGGCTACTTCTCTGCTATCTACAAACAGCTCCATGTCTCATCCTCAACCATATCTTCATCCGTGACCATTCTCAGATAACCCACACTTGATCCAGTCTAGTTATTGTCCTCTTCTCCATTTCATGACTGAACTTCTTGAGAAAGTTATCTGCCGTAGATGTCCCTACTTTCTTCCCTAACTTTCTTTTTGACTCCCTGCAATCTGACTTCTGACCTCATAATTCAATTGAGACTGCTCTCTCCAATAAATCACAAAATATCTCTTCGTTGTTGAATCTAATGGTGTTTCTCTCTCTTTATCCCTCTTAGCTTCTCTGCGGCAGATGGCCTTGTCAATAATCCACTTCTCTTTGATATTCTTTTCTCTCTAGGTTTTCATATTATTCTCTCCTGGTTCTTTACTTACCTGATTGTTCCTCTTTCATCTCCATTATCATATTTTCATGCAGGTCGCACCCCCTAACTATAGGTGTCTCTCAAAGCTCTGTTTTAGGTCTTCTCTGCTCCCTCTATATTATTTTGCTTTGTGAGCTCTTTACCTACCATGTATGAAATTATCGTCTCTATCCAGGTAAGTCTCAGATCTGTTTATCCAGTCCAAACTTCCTACTGCCTTTCAGACATCTCAAAGTAGGTCCTGTAGTAGACTCAATACGTCCAAAACTGAGCTAAAAAAAAAACAAAAACAAAACCTCCAACCCTTCCCTCTTCTTGACTTCCCTAGTGCTGTTTAGGACATTCTCGGCTTCTCACTCTCTCATCCCCGCTCCCCATATCCAGTCTGCTGCCAAAACCTGTCAGTTTTCATCTTTGCAGCATCTCTTAGATATACTATCTTCATCTTTCCTCTGACACTGCTTCCATCCTGGTGGAGACCTTGATCATCTCACAGCTGGACTTAGAGAAGTCTTCTCATTGGTCTTCCTGCCTCAAAGCTCTTCCCACTCCAGGCCATCCTTCCCTCAGCTGACAAAGGGAAGGCTTAGAACTGAATGTGTTGCTCATGCACACGTGTGCAAATGCATGCATTCACTTAATGCCAGTGGTTCCCTATAACCTCCGTGTTCAAATGTCAATCCTTTGGCTTTCAAAGTGTTCCTGCCTCTCTTCTGATATTTTACTCCCTTCCACATGGATCTATGATCCAATGACAATGCCTCCCATCTTTCATCCCTGGGTGTCTGTATTGTCCTCCATGCTCTACTTTTTCATCTCTACCTTCTAACTTCCTTGAATTTCTTCAATTCTTAGTTGAAATTCAGCCTTCTGGAAGAAGCTTTTCATGACCCATCATATTTCTAGTATCTTTGCCCAGGGATTATCTCCATTTTGTTCTGCATATATACTATTTATGGATAATCGTTTGCAAGTTGTCTCCCCCATCTGACTATGAACATATTGAAATAGGGACTCTTTTTGTCTTCCTTTACATCTGTAGCACTTGATACAATGCCTGGTAGGGAGTAAGTATTTAATAAATGCTTGCTGACTTGAACTGAGAGGTCAAGAAAGCTAATAATTGATATGAACCCATTACATTTGACAATGAAGAAATGAATGTTGACTTTGAAGAGAGCTATTTTAAATGAATCCATGAATAGAATTTTAGATCCAAATTGCTAAGAGTTGAGAAGTGAATGAAAGAAGAGCAAGTGGAACTAATACACAATTCTGATCACATCTCTCACGTGTTTAAATGGATCCTCATTGCCTACTAAATAAGGTCCAGATTCTTTACTCTGACATTCAAGGTCATCTACAATCTGTCTTCATGGTATCTTTCCAGCCTTATCTCACATTATTTCTCACTAACACAATAGACTAGTTAAACTACACAACTAGCCATTTTGCAACCATATCCGATGCTCTCTTGCCTCTATACCCTTGTAGATATCATTTCTATCATTTTCTGCATTGCCTTTTCTCACCAACCATACCTGTCAAAATTCTCTCTATCCTAGAGGTACAGCTCCAATGTTACCCTTTTAACCAGGCTTTCCTTGATTCCTCTCTCCCTTTTCTGAATTTTATCAACACTTCATTTTTGTATTTAGCATACTATTTTGAATAATAGCAAGATGAATATCTTTCTCTAGGACTTGAGCTATCCTAATTGATGAATGTATGAGAGCAAACTCACATGGCTACATGGCTTACTGTTGTCTTAGTCATATTTTACTTTCCACACCTGCAATCTCCTGGTTATCAGTGTGAGTTAAGTGCATATTTCTCACACTCATATCCATTCTGCCTCTTGTAATCGAAACTCTAATCAAATCAATTCTGCCAACTGGAAAGGGATTATCAAACCAACCCCAATCCTTCCCATGGTTCTCAGCATCCTAAAGACCACTGCTTTGTGATCACCACACCCTTGTATATGTTGTCTCCCCCAATTAGAAAATAAGCTCCTTGAGATCAAAAACTGGTTTTTGTCTATCTCCACTTTAGAACAATGCTTGGAGTATAATGAATGCTTAATGTTTATTCAGTCATTCCTAATACATTATGAATTTTTTGAGAGCACTTCCTTATGTATCTTTATATTCCCTCACTGAACCTAGCATAGCATTTTGCAATAAAGTAGCTACTCAGTCATTTTTTTATGAATAAAATGAGATATAGGAAAATGGCAGAGAAATGGACTGGTTTAGTTTTACTTTTTTTAAAGTTCTTTTTTATTTAATATCTTATTTTCCCCCAGTTACATGTAAAAGCAACTTTAAACTAGTTTGACTTTTCTAGATGATTTGTAAGTTTTAAGAAATATTTGTTTTTATTATTAGCAGTGTAATAAATAATCAGTGAATGAAATTAAGTCATATATAATTATAGAGACATAATGCCTAACATTGAAAGGTAAAAGCAAGCACTAAGATAAAGCTAATTCCCTGAAACAATTTTTAAATGTGGACCCAAGGTTAAAAAAAAAAAGGAGCCAAGAAAAGATGCTGTTTAGGAAGAAGAAAGATTTTGCATATTAATTACATCAATCAGCCAAAGGACTGATGAAAATGAATTTATTCTATTCATTAATTAAAGAAAAATTCTTCTAGAAACTGTACTTTTCATTATTATTATTATTATGTACATTTTCATATGAGAAATTAGTGCTTTCTTAAGAGGTATATGACTGATGGCTATTCCTGCCAATCCAGCCTGGAAGAGAGAATATAAAAGTTAGAAGGGCTGATGAAGAGAGATGTGAAAAGACTTGTTATTCTTTGGCATAACACTTAGTCACTTAGTCACTTTTGGCTCAGTAGGCAATAAGGTAATCATGTGTCCATTATCATCTCAGGCAGTGTCAAACTGGTATACTCAATTAAATATGATTTTGGTGATAGTCACCATGACCCATTAGCTCCTTGCTCTATGAAAGTAAAATTGGGAGTATGAAATAGCACAGTACTAAGGAACATTTTCCCCCATACAACATAGACTTCTAGGAGATTCAGTTTTGAATATCTGGGAATGGGAAGAAGTTACCTAGTAATTTTGTTATAAGGCAACCAAAGATATAGTTATGAAAAACAGAAGGGAAGAAGTGTTTTTCTCCTCCTTTCCATCATGACCCTGGTTAGCCAAGTTATCCATCCTCATTAGATGCAGAAGCAATGATTTTTATTTATCCATATGTGGTCATTGGCCACAGTTTACAGAAAATGAAGGGATTTTGGAAGGGACCATTCATTCAATTCTGTGTGAGGATCCAGAGCTTCTGTTACCGCTTCCTGCTATAGGCTTTGCTGAACCAAGGCAATTCAAGAAACCTTAAATAAGCTTACAATTCTGGATAAAGACCACAATGCTAGGCCTAGGGTACATGCAGATAAGATGCTCTCTGCTCTCATGGAGTTTAGACATTAGGACACTCAAATTACTCCTTAATGTCTCTTTTCTAACCTATTCATTACCCAGAGCAAAGTTTAGATAAATGGGAATTGAAGTGTGATTAAGGAGAGCAATGCCCTCAAATTCTGATAGGACGGCCAGTCCCTGAACCTCTGTGATGTTACAGTTTCCTAAGTTTTTCGTTTTTATCACATTTCTAGAATTGCCTTGTTCTTTCAAAATAAATACCCAGCCTGACATAGTTTTTAGCATTTCAGCTGTCTTAACAGTTGATATTGCTCCAGCTGGGTGACTATGGGACAATCTCTTACCCTCTCTAAATTTGTTTCCTCTTCTGCAAAAAGAGCCATTACTGGGTATGTAGGGATAGAAACACGATGCCTGATAAGTCCTGCTAAATCTGCATGTGGATTATTCTGTTCACTTATGTGAACCAGTATTTCAGGAAGGAAATAGATAAGAGGGTCTCAAGATCACGTCACAGGAGCATCAGCTGAAGGACCTTGGGAGCAGTGGGTGGAAACTGCAGAAAGGCACATTGAGATTTGTTGTGAGGAAAAACATCCACAAAATCAAAACCATCTGGAAAGGCTGCCTCCAGAGGTTCTTCCTCCAAGCTGAGGTTGAAAGGGCTCTTATCTAGTATGTTAGGGTGGGGATTCTTATTCAGCTACAAGACGAATTAAGTGATCTTCCAAGATTCCTTCCAACTTTAAGATTCTCTCATTAAGGGGCAGCTAAGTGGTGCAGTAGATAGAGAACCAGCCCTGCAGTCAGGAGGACTTGAGTTCAAATTTGGCCTCAGACACTTAACACTTCCTAGCTGGATGATCCTGGGCAAGTCACTTAATCCCAATTGCCTCAGAAAAATAAATAAGTAAAGATTCTCTGATTAAGTGAAGACTTGCTATTAACAGAAAAAAAGCACACCATTAACCACAAAAAAAAAAAAAATGATGAATTTAGTAATTGTATGTAGACTCAGCTTTAGATTTTGTATTAAAAAATTCCAGATTTTTCATGATGCCATTCAAATGTTCACTTTACTATTGTGGAAAATGTTAGGTGGTCTGCCTTTTGTGATATAGAACCTTGTTTGTATGCTTTGCCTTGCTCCCCATCCCCTAAAACAGATTCCTGCAATCGAGGAAACAGGATAAAAAGTCTCATGCAATCTTTTTAAAATCATTTAATTTCATGATTCTTTTGTCTAGAAGTAGAATGTGCTTCAGTAATATTAGGATCCTCTTTCAAAGTTTAATCCTAGTTAATGATAAAAAAAAAAAAAATTACCCAGTAACACATACCATCCTTAATCAGATAATAGCAAAATACAGAGCAATTCATTTTAATTGGGGCTCTGGGAGAGATTTCAGTCAGCTTATAGCCTAGGGAAGGATGGGGGATTTTTAAAATCTAAAAATGAATGTTACCAGAACTGAAGATTGAAGAAAGCCCCGTTGGCGATCCTGCTGTTAGCTGGGACAATTCCACGGGTTTGGGCGAGGGTGGAGCCGTCCCTGGGTGCATGTTGTGTAACCCAAGCGTGGCTGGACAGCAGTTTAACTTCCTGATCATCCCAGAGGCCTTGCTGAGACAGCAATTCCTTGAAATTCACAAGCATTCCTGTGCCTGACGTTTGGACTTTGACATCTGTAACAGGAATAAGGTGTTCCTTCTTTCCAGTTATTATCTATATAAAGTATAATCCTATTGGCTTGTTCAAAGTGCCCAAGACCAGCAGCACATAAAACCTTAAAGCAGCCCCACTACAGAGAATAGTAAAACCCCAAAGAGCCACACCCTTCGCAGGATTTAGAAGAGAAAGGGATGTTAGACATCATGGGGATCTGGATTCTATCTCCACTGTATTTTCCCTTGGATACTCCCCTTCTTCAAGCCCCCGTCATCTTTTGTAATAATAGCCTACTCATTGGGCTCCCCTGCTTCAAGTCCTACCCTCTCCAAATTCTTCTCTCACACAGTTGTCAAAATTATCGTTCTAAGAGCACAGGAATGACCACAACCCAACTCTGATCAAAAAGTTCCTGGGGCTCCCTAATACTTCCACAATCAAATGCAAATTCCTGGGCATCGAAGTCCTGGTTCCAAACTACCTGGCTAGACTGATGACTTCTTGTTCCCCACCTGTGTTCCAGACAATTTGGTTTACTTGAATATACATTATTTAAGCTGTTCCCCAAGGCTACAATGACTGCTCACTTCACCTTTCTCTATCTCTGTCTCTGCCTCTGTCTGTCTGTCTTTCTCTCTATATATACACACACATACACACATATTCTCTGTGTGTGTATATATATATATATATGTATATATATATATATATATATATATATACACACACACATATGTTCTCTCATATATATATGCAAGTATGTATCTCTCCATATATTTATATATATTCTCTCTGTATATATACATTCTTTATTATGATACATACCTTCTATATATATGTAATATATAGTAAAAATACATGTAAATAGAATATATTTATTATATTATAAATGTTCTTTATATATAATATATAGATATATTCTCTCTGTATACATATATTACATATATATTCTGTCTATATATATATATATATATATATCTACACACAAATACATATTCTCTCTGTATACATAAATGTATATTCTCTATATGTGTTAGTTCTGTATATATATAAATATATATTCTCTCTATATATTTTCTCTGTATATATAAATATATAGGGGCAGCTAGGTGGTGCAGTGGATAGAACACCAGCCCTGAATTCAGGAGGACCCGAGTTCAAATCTGGTCTCAGACACTTAACATTCCTAGCTGTGTGATCCTGGGCAAGTCACTTAACCCCAGCCTCAGAAAATAAATAAATGAATAAATAAATAAATATTCTCTATAGATATGTTTTTCTATATATATTCTCTCTCTCTCTCTCTCTATATATATATATATATATATACACACACACATATATATATTCTATCTATATACATACATATATAATTCTCTGTGTGTGTGTGTGTGTGTGTGTGTGTATTTGCGCTCAGGTCCTCCTGACTCCAGAACTGGTGCTCTATCCACTGTGCCACCAAGCTGCCTTCACCTTGATCTCTTAAAATCCCTATAATCCTTCAGAATTCAGTTCAAGCTCTTTTCAAGATTCCTACTCCATCCTCATTCTAGCTGCTAATACCTCCCCCCAAAAAATTAATTTATTTTCACAGTGTGTGTGGTATTTATTGCATATATGTGCCCATGGTCCTTTCCCCTTATAGAATGAGAGTTTCCTGAGGGACGGTGAGCAGTGAAGTGAATAGTTCTAGACATGGAGTCATGAAGACTTCCATCCAAACTTAACCTTAGACATGTACTAACTATGTGACTGGGCAAGTCAGCTTCCTCAACTGTAAAGTAGAAACTATAATGGTACCTATCTCCTGGGATTAATGAAGATAAAATAATATATATAAAGTGCTTTCTAAACATTGAAATGCTATAGAATGGTAACTAGATGGTGCAATAGAGCATCAGTCCTGGAAACAAGAGGACCTGAGTTCAAATCTAAGGTTCAGACACTTAACAGTTACTAGCTATGTGACCCTGGGCAGCTTAACTCCAATTGCCCTGCAAAAATTAATAATAAAAAATAAATAATTTTAAAGTTGCTATAGAAATATTAGCCACTACTATTAATGTGATTTTTTTATTATTATACCCCAGTGTCTAATACAGTGACTGGGCATAGTAAGTGCTTAATAAATGCATGTTGATTACTTTGTTCAAGGTCACACAATTAACGGAAAGAACAATTTGAACCCACAGCCAGACTCGGAATCGAATGTGCTTTCTATCCTGTTCTGTATGATAAAGGATAAGTTGAGTGTCACTTCCCACTGGAATTGTCTGTCACCTCCTAATGTTTATAATGGATGTCAGAGCTGAAAGGGGTCAGGGGGAAACAGTGTGCTTATAAAGTCAGTGACCTTCATTTTCCACCCAGTTCTAAGCCTCTAGCCCTGGCCTAGGGGTGGCTATGTACCTCATCTGAAAGCCAACTGCTCAGGTTCTCCCACCGTCACTCCCCTCACAGATTAAATGTCTTCTTTGCCTCCTCTTTCTGGCTTTTCCCAGTTTATTCCAAAAGTGGGACTGCCTGGAAAACAAGAGGGCCTAACTTTACCCACCTGTAGAAAGTGGAAGAGCCAGAAGACATGACTATTCCTGTGTAAAGAGACCCCCTTTTTCCAATATTAAAATAGGTGATTTATATGGGGAGAACTTTACGAAAAGTTTGCAAATATTTCTTGTTGACAGTACCACCCCCTGCTTAAAACAACTGTTCTTAACCTTTTTTGTGGACCTCATGAAGTCCTGGCAATCTGGGGAAGCCCACGGATACTTCTCAGAATAATGATTTTAGATGCATAAAATAAAATATTTGGTGTTACAAAAAAACCAACTAGACTGAAATGATAGTTTTCTCCTAAAAACAAAAACAAATTTACAGATTAACAACTCGTAATCTAAAGGAAATGCAAGGAGAGCTCCCAACTCAGTTAATTTCAGAAGAAGTTCAGAAAAAAATCTTTAGTGGGTTTTCAGGGCAAATTTTAAATGGAGGCAGGAGAAATGAACTGTTAAGGTGTGGTGACAGAAAATGTTAAGGAAATGTAGCAAGCTTAAAAAAATATGTCTGGGATGTGTCTCTTGTCAACAATGAGATGATTCAGGCCAGTTCCAATGATCTTGTGATGGAGAGAGCCATCCACACCCAGAGAGAGGACTGAGTGTAGATCACAACATCAGCATTTTCACCTTTTTGTTTTTCTTGCTTGCTTTTTGTTTTCTCATTTTTTCCTTTTTTTGTGCAGCACAATAATTGTATAAATATGTATACATATATTAGATTTAACATCTATTTTTAACATGTTTAACATATGTTGGGGCTTACCATCTGGGGAAGAGGTGGAGGAAGGAGGGAAAAAATTGGAACACAAGATTTTGTAAGGTCAGTGTTGAAAAATTATCCACGCATATGTTTTGAAAGTAAAAAGCTTTCATTAAAAAAGAAAGAAAGAAAGAAAAAATACCTGTTTCTGACAAAGATTAGGCAAGAAGATTTAAGAACAGGATAATCTTTCCTGCTCCCCCCGCAAACCCCGCCGCCCCAGTTTGGCTCACACATCCTTTTTCAGCCTCTTTTGCCCAAACTGGACACTCTGCCACCTGCTTTGCTCACGAAAGCCCTGCCACTCCTTGGCATGGAATGTGTGAATGGGCTGCCTCCTGAGCATACCGTGATTACACCTTTTCTCTTTTCCCTCAAATGTTCATCCAGCTTGAAACCCAGGCCCAGACGTGGGCAACCTGGGAGACGAGAGTTCTTGGTGTTCTTGACTTTGCTTTGTCAGGACTGCTAAGGCGGCAGCCGCCTGGATATTTATATTCCAAGCACAGGGCTTACTCCCTTGCCAGCCAGCTCCTCAAGGCTGATGGCTGCCCTTTGCCCTTATGCTTTCCTTGCCAACGGGAGCTCTGCTATCATTTGCTCTTGGGCCCAGAGGTGCTGTGCTGTTAAGTTGCATTGTGTATTTGTCTTGTAATCCACAGACAAAAAGAAGACAGGCAAATTCCAGCCCTTCAAGAAGTTGTTCGGCAGAAGGAAAAAAAAAGAAACTCTCTTGTCCCGGGAGGTCTCAGAGATAAAGCAGAATTGCTCCTTCCAGAATGCCTGCAATGGTGCCTTCTCTTCAGACGAGGAGACCCTTGATGATTCTTTAAGGTAATGAGATTGACTGACTTTTTGTGCCGACAGGAGGGAGGTGGCCCCATGTGTGACACTGAGGAAAAGTATAGCCTGCTTTAGACCAAGACAAGTGGCTCTGGCCCCATCTTCTGGATCAAATTTCCCTGTGTGTGATATAGGGGAAGTCACCTTTGGGGGACCAAGGGGAGAAGAGCACACAGAAGGAAGCCCAAGCCCAAGGTCTGACAGTGTGAGGAATCCTCCCTCTCCCTCTCCTCCTCCTCTGAAAGAAGGATCCTATTGGTTTTGACTCTGCAGAGGTCACTGGAGAAAGGGCTCCTTGTGTTCTTCCCATCATTTAGCCAGTAGGGAGGGAGGTAAAAATAAGGAGTCCAGCTGAACAGCCACCACCCAGGAAACGGACTTTCGTCCAAGAAACACTTACTTTTTGTCCATCTCGCTGATTTTGTTCAGGATCAAATTTGTGCCCTAAGAATTTCTGAAAGCACTGTTGTACATATCCTCTGAAACCTTCAACCTTGACTTCAAGGGTTGCAATTGTTTCTTTGTTTATGTATTTATTTAGCTAACTTTACCTAGAATTATGTGTGCAGTGAATCTGCCTATGACAGAAACCCAAGTGTCAGGAATTATTTTCTCACCCAAGAACCCTGGAGAGAAGTATTTATTTAGGATTTGTTAGACTTTAACACTGACAGCTCAGACATTCTGAGAGCAGCTATAAGAGATCTCATATAGCTTTGTATCTATAGGGTCCTTGAACAATGCTTTGAACATAGTGGGTACTCAGTAACTATTTGCTGAAAGTGTTAACAAGGTATTTTCTATATTTTGTGTAAGGATGAGTTGAGCTTCTTAAAGCATCAGGCGCAACCCTATGTGGGGTCATATAATTGAATATGGGGTCATCAGTTTTGTACCTGCATACCTAAGGAATCATGAGTGCAAAAAGTTTAAAGCCCTGGCCTAAAGGACCTGATGTCATAGTCTAGAAGAGGCGACCATCTGTGAGAAAATATTATTTAAGGGGCAGCGGGGTGGTGCAGTGGTTAGAGCACAGGCCCTGAATTCAGAAGGACCAGAGTTCAAATCTGGTCTCAGACATTTAACACTTCCTAGCTGTGTGACCCTAGGCAAGTCACACAACCCCATGGCCTCAGCAAAAAAAAAGAAAAAGAAAAAATATTATTTACTTTTTTTGTCCCCGAGGCTGGGGTTAAGTGACTCATCCAGGGTCACACAGCTAGGAAGTGTTAAGTGTCTGAGATCAGATTTAAACTCGGGTCCTCCTGAATTCAAGGCTGGTGCTCTATCCACTGCACCACCTAGCTGCCCCCCCCAAAAAAATGTTATTTAAATGGTTTTTAACTTAAAAAACATTATTAATATATTTTGTTGTCACTTTTATTCCCAAATCTCTCCCCCTTAAAAAAAAATTTCTTTATAACAAAAAATAAAAAAGGAAGGAGAAAAACACATCAGCAAAACTAACCAATATTTCAACCAAATCTGATAATATATGGTGTCCCACACCCATAGCCTTCCATCTCTGAATTTCCTGGAAATACAGTGCTTAAAATTCTAAAATGCCCACTGTGGATTTCCTATTCTGTGCTATATCAACTTCCCCCTTCCTCCACCCCCCGACTTACTCTATTTATCATTTTCTTTCTTCGTAATATTTTGAATGAAGACTTAACTGAATTAAATTTTGAGGAAAGGTATTCTGATTATTAAAGCAATAAACCAGTTGTTGGAAAGTCAATATTAATGTCAGTCTGTGATGTGGTCCATATTGCCATCTTCTTAGTGGATCAAACTCTAGATTGGGAATTAGTGAATTTGGTTCTCTAGGGCTAAATAATGCTTTGCATACAATTAGTAGATGTTGAATGATGGTCTGAATGAATAGAGTACTTTTTTCACTTCTGAGAATCCCTATTTGAAGAGGAAAACTAACAAACCAAAATATATCCATAAGAGAATGACCCAGTCTAGAGACTATCATTTGAGAAATAATCAAAGCAGAAGATCTTAACTTGTGGTGGGTGAACTTGTTTCCTTTTAAAATATTTTGATAACTACATTTCAATATAATTGATTTTCTTTGTGTGTTTTATTTTGTGTTTTTAAAAATATTATTCTGAGACTTGGTGCATAGGCTTTTAGACTGCCCAAAAGATTCATGATTCAGAAAAGATTAAGAATCTTTGTGTCAAAGAAACTAAGAACGTTTACCCTGGAAAAGAGAATATGATTGTTTTCTTGAAGTCAGATATTTAAAGAATTGCTATATAGCAGAACGATGTGACTCATTCCACACCAAAAGGTGAAATTAGAACTACTCTGTACATAGCACTGTGCTTGGTGTTGTACCTTGTATCACACAACAATGCTACCTATAATCTTGTAGCCTTTACAATCCTCTACGAAGGGTAAAGCTGCACAAAGGAAGTATCAAAGTATTAAATATTGCTTTGATAAGTATCAAAAAAAAATAATATATGCAGTAAATGTTCAGGGTTGTTTAAGAGAGAGGGGAGGAAAAAGAGAAAAAAAGGAAGAGAAGAAATAGTTCCCTGTAGACAAAGTCTTTGTGAACCACTTAAGACTCTAAAAGATATCTCTTTGGATAAGTAGAGGTGAGAGAAATGGCATTCCAGGCAGAGAGAGCAGTATACAAAAAAGCTTCAGAAAATGAATATGGAGACTACCATGGCAGGCGGGAAGAGTTTGTTTTAGGAGTCATGGGAGGTTGCTGAGGTCAGGAGGGAGAGGGAAGGGTTTTAATGGGGAATAGAAAGGTATGGTAAGCTTGGATGGGGTACAGGAGTAGAATGAGGGCACTGGTTGCCTGCAGGGTAGAACCAAAAGGAGATACCCAGAGAAAGATGAAGGACTGAGGAGGTGGTTGAGAACCAGAGGCAAATTTCACCTCTTCCACAATACCGCCCAAGGCTGGCCCTGGAGGACAGTACTATAAATTTATTTTCCATCTATCTAATGAGCCCATTTCCTTGCTCCCCTTTTAGTATACTGAAAATATCTTTTAAAAATTTCCTAGTTCATTCTCTTACCTGCCCCTCCTCTGGAATTATCTTCACTTCTTAGAAGAGTATCTGGGGAGGAAAGTCAAGGTGAAATTACCATAAAATCCCCTGTCTCTTTACCATGTCAACCCAAATGCTTTCTGTTTTCCTAATAGAAGTTCTCAGATTTGGCGTCATCAAAAATGAAATGATGTTTCATTCATACCCAGAAGTCTCAAGGACACATAAATATTGGAAAAAGGAACAGAAAATGATTAAATGGATGGAAATTGGAAATGAAATGCCAATTTAGTGGAATTTAGGCTGATTATGTTGGAGAAGAGGAGGATGAGTGATTTATTGTTTTCAAATATAGAGCATCATGGTGCCATGGAAATCAAAATGGATTGCCTTTGAAATCCCACTTCTGCTACTTACAACCTCTATGACCTTTACTAAGTCAACTAAGGACTCAGTTTCTTCATCTGTAAAATGAAGGATTGGATTAATTGACCTCTAAAGTTCCTTCCAGGTCTAAAGCAATGGCCTTGTCTGTTGCTACCCATCTTGGGGCATTTCAATTAACCTTAGTTCGCTGATAGGTATGATAGAGAGGGAAATAATGTAAAGGAGCTAACAGTCAAAAGAGAAATGTAAAGAGTTTAAAAACACTGTACAAATGCAAGGTTTTATTTCTGCCCTTTATAAAGAGAACATGGACCAACAGTCCTCCCTCTCCAGAGTATAGAATAGATTTACCTTAAAGTGAATTTCATTCTGAAGATAATTGAGGTCACTTAGAAAGATTGTGGATAAAATCTATGATCCTGGATCTCCTTAAAAGTGGATTAAACTACAATTTGTCTTGAATCAATGAATCTTGAGCTGGAATTTGAAGGCTGAAACAGATGATTCTGACATGTTTTCATCTGAAATATTTCATGACTTTGTGATTCCAGTTTCACATACATGTAACCTATAAAGTATATTCTGCAATTCCTTTGATTTTCTGCTATATTTCCCCCCCCCACCCCCTGAGGCCGGGTTAAGTGACTTGCCCAGGGTCACAGAGCTAGGAAGTGTTAAATGTCTGAGAGCAGATTTGAACTCGGATCCTCCTGAATTCAGAGCTGGTGCTCTATCCACTGCACCACCTAGCTGCCCCTTCTGCTATAAATTTGCAACTGCAGTAGTGGGATGAGCACTGAATTTGGAGTCAGGAAGACCTAAGTTCACACCTGGCCTTATATATAAGTGTATGATCCTAGAAAAGAAACTTAACTTTTGTTTACCTCAGTTTCCTCAACTGTAAAATGGGAACAATCATATCTGTTGTGAGAATCAAATGAGACAATAGCTGTAAAACCACTTAGCACAGTGTCTGACACATAGTAGGTTCAATGCAAAAAAAAAAAAAATATATATATATATATACATATATATATATATATATAATGTATCCTACTATATATCATTAATAGCTCTGGCTTTTGGTCTTCCCCATTGTATCTAGAGCTATACCTTTCCATAAAATATAAAAGCCAGTCACCCCCGCCAAATGTAATCTCATTCCACTTCCCCCAGCATCTCCCCATGGGTTAATAAGCTGATTTAATTTGCTGTTTAGCATTTCATATGAATGAGAATAGCTTATCTGTTAGGGAGAGAAAGTGCTGATCAATCACTATTGCTCTTGTTGTCCTAGAAACGGTACAAAATGCAACTATAATTATGTTTCCTCATTTCGAAAGTGAATCCCTAATCATTGCCATAGTAATTACCCAATATGTATTTCCCCAAATTACACGGTACTTGTCCAGAAATGACAATGGATAAGGAGGGGGAGGACCAGAGATGTGTGTGAAAGTGTGCAGCTGTGCTGAACCCTGCAGGGCCCTATCTTTCACGAAGGAGCCACTCTCCAGGGCTCGGATTCCAAGGGTGAACTTTCTGAGTGCACGTTATTTGGCTGGGTATATGGAGGAAATGGCCTTGGACACCCGGACAAGTCTCATTTACCCATTTAACTTGACGTGATTATTTCTCCACTCTGGATTCCACACTGTGGAAGGATATTTGGACAAGATAATATTTAAGGTCCCTTTCAGCTCAGATCCTATGAAACCCCCTAAAAGTTAAGGGGATTCTGGAAGTGGACAGTGTGAATAGGGTTACTCCACACCTGCACGTCTGCCCTATATGAAACCCTCTCCACTCCTCCCCACAAGAACCAGGCCAGGTACTGAGAGCAGCAGGTCAGCCTCACCCTCATTATCTCTTTTACTTAGCATTTCTCAAAGGCAGGATGCCAAGAAAGTGTTATAGGCTCATAGATCTATTTTTTTTAATGTTATTTTATTTTTATTTTATTTTTTAAAATTAATTTTATAATTATAACATTTTTTGACAGTACATATACATAGATAATTTTTTTAACAACATTATCCCTTGTACTCCCTTCTGTTCCGAATTTTTCCCCTCCTTCCCTCCACCCCCTCCCCTAGATGGCAGGCATTCCCATACATATTAAATATCTTATAGTATATCCTAGGTACAATATATATGTGCAGAACCGAATTTTGTTGTTGTTGTTGCGAAGGAAGAATTGTATCTGGAAGGTAAAAATAATCTAGGAAGAAAAACAAACAAACAAACAAAATGCTCACAGTTTATACTCATTTCCCAGTGTTCCTTTTCTGGGTGTAGCTGAGGCTCATAGATCTAAAGTTGGAAGAGACCTTAGGAGCCATCTGATAATAATAACCATCAATGTTTTAGAGAAACTTAGAAGAAACAGAGCATTGGACAAATATTATTTCATTTGCTTCTCAGAGTAATCCTGTTATTATTATCCTAATTCTCTTCTAGTCTCCCAATGCTTCCCCCTATACACACAAGAGAGAGCAGGGAAAGAAAGGCAGGAAGAAAAGAGGGGGGAGAGGGAGAGAGGGAAGAGAGACATACAGTCAGTGAGAGAGAGAAGGGGGGGAATTCTTGTAAAAAATATGCATAGGTGAGCAAATTCCCACATTGACTGTGTCTGAAAATATTTGTCTCAAGAAGCACCTTGAATCTATCACCTCTCTGTCTTTGTTAGGTGATGGATAGCATGCTTCGTCATTAATCTTTTTGAGGGATGGTTGTTTGTTGCATTGCTCAGAATTCTCAAGTTATTCAGATGTTATTATATGAATTACCTTCTGTGTTCTGTTCACTTAATTTTGCAACAGTACATACAAATCTTTTCAAGTCTTCCTAAAAATCATCCCTTTGGTTATTTCTTATGGTATAAAAATATTCTAATATATTCAAGTAGCCACTATCCATTTCAGATTGACTAAGATGACAGGAAAAATAATGATAAATGTTGAAGGGCGGGGAACTGGGACACTGATGCAGTGTTGGGGAAGTTGTGAACTGATCAAACCATTCTGAGAGTGATTTGGAACTATGCCCAAAGGGCTACCAAACTGTGCATATTCTTTGATGCAGAAGTATCTCTATTGAGACTGTATTCCAAGAGATCTTAAAGGAAGGAAAGGGACCCACATGTGTAAAAATGTTTCTGGCAGCCCTTTTTGTAATGGCAACAAACTGGAAACTGAATGGATGCCCATCAGCTGGAGAATGGCTGAATAAATTGTGGTATATGAATATTATAGAATATTATTGTTCTATGGCAAATGATCAACAGGATGATTTCAGAAAAGCCTGGAGTGACTTACATGAACTGATGCTGAGTGAAATGAGCAGAATCAGGAGATCATTGTGCATGGCAACAGCAAGATTATACAATGATTGATTCTAGGGGACGTGGCTCTTTTCAACAATGAGGTGGTTCAGGCCAGTTCCAATGGTCTTATGATGGTGAGAGTCAGTGAGAGGACTATGGGGACTGAATGTGGATCACAGCATTATTATTTTCACCTTTTTTGTTGTTGCTTGCTTTCTTTTTTTCTGACATTTTCCCTTTTTGATCTGATTTTTCTTGTGCAGCATGATAATTGTGGAAATATGCATAGAAGAATTATACATGTTTAACATAGATTGTATTACTTGCTGCCTAGGGGAGAGGGTGGGGGAAAGGAAGGAAGAAAAAAGATCTTGCAAAATATATTTGCATATATTTTGAAACTAAAAAACCATTATTAAAATGAATGAATGAAATTTTAAAAAGAAAATATATATTCATGTACCATAGTTTGTTCAGCCATTCACCTGTTGATGGGCACTCCCCCATTAGTTTCCAGTTCTTTGCTACAAAAAGAGCTACTATGAATATTTTTGTACATATATGTCCCTTTCCTCTTTCTTTAATCTCTTGGAGGTATAGGCCTACCAGTGGTATCACCAAGTCAAAAAAATATTTATAATTTAGTGACTTTGGGAGCAAAGTTCCAAATTGTTTTTGCCTATCTTCATTTCCTCAATTTATTTTTGTCATATATACTTTTTTCTCTAAAAAGAGCTGCATTTCTAATATTTTCAAAAATATCATGATAATTGACATTCTTACTTTACCAATTCTTACTTTCTAATTCATGTTGATTCCTTTCTTCAAAGATTGATTATAATTTTATTGCACTTTGGTAAATAAAGGATATATTTCATACTTTGGAGTTTTTTGTATTTACTTTTGAAGGCTTTATGACCTCAAAAAATGATTCTTTTGTAAAAATACTATGCACAATTGAGAAATGTCTTTATATCTTCCTTCCCATTCTGCATTCCCATTCTATGATCACCAAAGAGCTTTGTTTGACCTTTAATTTCTGTATAATAAAAATCCTTATTTTATTTCTTATTTATCTTTTGGTTAGATCTCTCTAGGTCTGAAAGAAGTACATTGAGGTCCTTCAATAGTATGGTTGTACTGTCTATTTCTCTCTGTCATGTAATTACCTTTTTTTTAAAGTAATTAGATACTTGCTATTCAGTATACATATCTTATTGATATTGATTCATTATCTGCCTTTAGGCACAATATAGTTTTCCTGCTTATTTCCTTTATGTCCAATTTTGTTATTACTTTCTTTGAAATTATGATTCCTCCTCTAGTTTTTTGAGTTTACCTGAAGCATAATGGATTTTGCTCTAGTCCCTAGTTCTAACTACAAATTTATATGCTTCAAGTGTTTGTCTTATCAGCAAGATACTGGTGGATTATGTTTTCTAATCTATTGTGATATCCTCTTCCATTTTATAAGTGAGTTTATCTGATTCTCATTCACAGTTATGAGTGTTAATTCTGCATTTCCCCCACTCTAACCTATTACTCCTTTTCCTCTTATTTTCTATGTCTTTGCCCATTTATAAAGAAGGTGGTTTAAAAAAAGGAGTTTATCACTAACAAGCTACAATTGAATCAGTTTGTTAAGTTCGCGCTGCACCTCTTCTCTTTCCCTCACCCTACCCTGAGTCACAGGTTTCTACTTTTAGTTTCATTTTTTCCTTTCCAGTCACATTCCACCTTGGACATTGACATTTGGCATTGTCACAATCTATTTCCCCGTTTAGTTTATTTCTACATCATATTTTTTCTGTGTATATGTTCACCTCTCATTTGTTGGTGAGGTTATTGAAAATACCCATTCCCTCTATCCTTTTCTTTGTATATATATTATAATATATTCTCTCCCCTTTCTTCTTCCTTTCCTAATGTATTCCCAATCCCTTCCTTTTTCTTAAACTCATTAAAATAGAACAAAGCTATCCCTAAGCCTTCCAAGATATTTAACTTACTCTATGACTCTTAAAGAAATTCTGAATTCAAATTTTGAATTCTTTTAAAAGTAGCCTTAATCCTTTTTTCTTTTTACTCCTTTTAGAATAGAAGCACTTCATCATCATGTAGTTTCTTCCAAATCCTCAAATGCTTTCATATTTTTAATTTTCTTTTAAACCATTTTCTTTTGTCTTTTGGAAATATAGTATTGCAAGATCTCCATTTCTTCACAGTAGCTGCCCTCTCTTAAGTGATCATGAATGTGGTTCCCTGGTGTTTGAACTCTTTATTTCTGCCTGCTTTCCATAATTTTCCTTGGCTAAAAACTCTAGATTTTGGGTATGAATCTTGGAAAATTGTATTTTGTAGTTCCTTTAATAAGTAACTAGTAAATTCTTTATGTTTTCACTTTGTCCTCTGGTTCTAAATGATCCAGGAAATTTTCATTGATGATTTCTTGAAATATCATGACCAGGCTTTTGTTGTTGATCAGAAATAAAAGTGAAAACCTCACTCTAACCTGCTTCTACAATCTAATGAATCCATTGTTCCTTGACCTATTTTCCAGAGCAGTTTTTTTTAATAGTACATACTTTAAATTTTCTTCTGTCTTTCCTCAGTCTTTTATTTTAATATTTCATATTTTATGGAATCTTTGTGGTTTGAGCCCATTCTAATTTTCAAGAAATTTGTTTTTTGGGTAAGATTTACCACATTGTTTTCTAAGCTATTAATTCTCTTTGCATTCATTCCTGTAGAGTTCTAGTTTCTAAAATTATTCTGTATCACTTCCTTCATCAAAGTACTATTTTAGTCTGTGGTCCGACCATTCTTTTCTCTCAGGTTCTACTTGAACTTTTTGTGGAGCACATCTCTTTTTCTTAATAAAACTGTTGGGATTCTCTTAATCTTCATTTCTTCATTATGTTTGACATTTTCTTCTGTTGGTAGAGAGATGGCAGCTTCATTTACTCCTTAATGTAGTGGCTAAGATTAGGCTCCATCCCCAGCAGGAACAGTTGGGTTTTAGGCCAGATTCCTGGTGGTTCTACTTAAGTTTTACACTTGGTTCTCTGTTTCTTTCTCCTTTCACAGTCCCAAAGCCAAAGTTGACTCCATTCTTTGTAAGTTGATCAGTACCCAGCTAGATGGTGCATCCTGCTACAAAACCAAAATTGACTCCAGTCTTTGTTGTAAATTTAACAGTATCCAGCTAGATGATGCTAATTGTGCTACAAACTCAAACTTGACTTGTAAGTTGAACAGTATCCAGCTAGATGATGCTAATTTTGCTACAAACTCAAAGTTGACTTGTAAGTTAAACAGTATCCAGCTAGATGATACTAATTGTGTTGCAAACCCAAAGTTGATTCCAGTCCTTGTAAATTTAACACTAACCAGCCAGATGATGCTAATGCTTAATAATCCTTTTGCAATAGCTTGGGTACTTTACTTCTTAGAGAATCTGTCCCTCTTGCTGGCTCAACCATGGGCCAGATTAGATGTTGGGCTGCCTATACTTTGATTTAGCTCTCTCTTCTGTCCTGGCTCAAATAGTCTTTTTCTGAAGAAATTTTAAAAGTCCTTGTCATAATATCATAAGATTTTGAACTGACAGGGACCTTCAAGATTTTCTAGTTCAAACCTCTTTTATAGGTCCAGACTGGCCTGAGGTTCTGCAGGGCAGGATTTGAATCCGGTTTTCTGATGGATCTTTCTGTTCCACCACACTGACATTTCTAATTCTAATTCTAATTCATTTTAATTCTACTTCCTCAATAAGATATTCATTGCAATTAAGATGCTGGGACTATAAACAGGTTTTAAAAGTTTGACATTTATGTTACTATGAGGATATTTAGTGTAAAAATAATTACACCACAAGAGAATATGATGAATATTTAGTCTTAACCCTTTGTTTTCTATATAGAGGAGTTCAAGCCCAGAAAAGGAACTTGATTTTATTCAAGATCATATGGCTATTTTAATGCTATGTGTTGATTTGGTTCACCATATGTGACCTCTATATCTAGCACATGTTTTCTTGGGAGCAAATATAATCCCTGCTAAAACATCTATTTTTGTGTGAGTTTTTCAGCTTTTTAGAGCCCGTAAGCCTGGACGTGTGACCAGGGGTAGGGCAGAACCCTATGATGCACTAAAGCCAGTCTCTAAAAGCTTCCCCCAAAATCATCGGGTTGGAGGAGACAGCTGGAAGAGAGGGACCGCTTATTGATTCATCATCCTTTATTAGATGTTCCTTCTGGTCTTTCATGCTGCACGGCTCACATTTCCTCACAGGATTCTTTCTTCTTTGTTTGTTGCTATTGTTGCTCCAGCAAAGCCTGCACTACTCCCTGCAGACAATATATGTCTCTTATTTGGTTACAGGAGATAGGGTGATGTAATGGCTTACTGTGTTGCCCATTTAATACCAGTCAGTGCCTCAGGAGAGATCTGAGGCCCTCACCCCCAGACCCATCTTTTTAGCCACATCACTGGTGCTCACCAATAATAAGAATGGTCGCACCTTTCAGAAACCAGCTCTGGACAAGTGAAAAACCTTTGACAGCTAAGCTCTGAGTGGCCTTCATTTTGCATTTCATGGCCACTGAGGCTTATAACGTTCAGTGATTGCCCTGGCTCAGCTGGCCCATCAGTCATTAATGAGATCTTCTAATCACATGAAAACAATGGCCTTCATTTGTTCTCATGGCTTCTTTTTTCTTGAGGAATTCCAGATCACTGCGTGGATAAATTAGGGTTGTCTCTGTCCTCCATGATTGAGTTTAAAGCCAGTCTTGGCAGACTGGTAGAGATGCCCACCAGAGAAAGCGGAGGACCACAAATACTCCCTACAGTGAGGGGGAATGGAAATGTGAGAGGGGGAGTTAAATTTGGTTCATAAAACCAAATATGAAATGAATCCAAAAGCACACACACCATGGTCTCACCCACTTAAAAAAAGTCTTGTATTGACTATTAGGAGCCCAACATTAAGTTTTAAATCTTTCTAACAGAACTGAAAGACAGCTGGCACAATGCCAGGTCTGAAAAGACTGATATTTTTTGAGTTCAAATTTGGCCTGAGACACTAGCTGGGTGATCTTGGGCAAGTCACTTAACTCTGCCTCAGTTTCCTCATCTGTAACATGAGCTGGAGAAGGAGATGGCAAACCACGCCAAGATCTTTGCCAAGAAAATCCTAAATGGGGCATGAAGAGACAGACATGACTGAAAACAATTAAAGAGAGCAGCAGAATAGAAATGAAGTGGTTTAAAGAGTATCCTAGGATTTTAAAAAGCTTTTTGCAGAACATCCACCTCAGTCCCTTTATTTGATAGATAGGGAAACTGAGGTTCAATGGGGGTGAAAGGGAAGGAAGAGGAAGAAATGACTGTAATTAGGATCAGAACAGGGCTTGCTGTGTCCTGTGCATGGAAGGACTACCTCCAGAGTGCTTCTGTGTATACTCAATAATCGCAGTGTCTGGGACCATATCTGTGCTTCTTTCAGGTGTGCTTCCCCCCACTAATGCAGGCTACAACCACAGTACATTAGGAGCTGGTTTCTTGGGTTTCTGTGACCTAAAAAAAAATATCATCACCTTTTAGTGAAGAGACTCGCTGAGCCAAGCCAGGCTGATCCTCAGATGACAGACATTTAATTTGTTTCCAGGCCTGTCCTTGGAATCTTTCCAATGTGGTTGGACTGGCCACAGTTTGCATTCTCCTGGTCTCCCAGAATTCAGGGGCATTGGAGGTATCAGAGTTAGGCTTTAATAAGCCAGATGATAAGATAAAATGGAGAGAAAATAATGAAGATTAAAATAACAATGAAGGTAAAAATCAAAACTTGTAAGGAAATAGACAATTTACAATTTACACAGGTTCTTGTTTGTCCTCTCAGCGAGTCTCCAAGGTAAATAAGGATCGTTATTCCCATTAAGGAAAAGTAAACAGACTGAGAGAGTGAATAATCTGCCCAGTTACATAGCTAGAACTGAGGCTTACACCTGGCTTTGTGACTTCCGTTTCCCAAAAACCTGATCTCCTTTCAGAATAGACAAACTTCTTAAGCCTTTTCCCAACTTTCTAATTTTGAGTTAACCCAAGAAAATGTCACTTTTCTAACTTCTTTCTGGTTTTAGTTTGTAATCTTAGCCCCAACCTAAATATAGTCAAGATAATGAGGATACTTAACATTCACATTCTGCTCTGAGGTTTGTGAAATGTTTTACAAATATTATCTCATTTTATTCTAGCAATAACCCTAGAAAGTAGATGCTACCAATAAGTTACATGTGTATTAGATTCATGGATAATTGAACTAGGATGTTTGTAAATTCCTTGAAAATTCAATTGATTAATAATAAAACTCATTCCTTTTTGGTTCCTTTAAAAAAAAAAAGTAGCTGCTACTATTATCCCCATCTTACAGATTAGGAAACTGAGGTAGATAGATACAAAATGACTTGTGTGAAAGTGTCTAAAACTACATTTAATCTTAGGTTTTCCTTATTCCAGGCCCAGTTTTCTATTCATTGTGTCAAATATTGACCTGACCTCACTTAGCAAAATAAAATAGCATAAAAAGTCTAGGTGACAAGAGTCAGGACAGGAGCAGAGAATACAGATGATGAATTTGGCTTTAGATTATTGTTGAGCATAAGAGAGAGATGCAACCAAATTGAGAAATGTCCAAAGATCGTCTAGATTTAATTTCTAATTAAAACATTAGAAAAGGACCTGTGTTGGAAGTATGGAGAGATTTGCAAGAATTTCTTTTTTAAATAAAAAGAGTTAGTTGAAAATTCACAAGTTGGCAATCTCAGAGTGTTTCCTATAAGCTGTAGCATTAAGATAGTTGGAGGAGGAGAGCATCAGAAGCAAGTTGACCAAAACACAAGACTCTTTGGGGTGATTTGGAAGCATCAGGCAAGACCTCATAATCTCTCTTCCTTTCAGACTTTGCATAAGATAATCTTCTGTGGAAATCATTCTCATTGCCACTAAGAGAAGAAGAGGGAAGGATGTAGACAGAAATGAGAAAGAAGGAATCTTTCAAAGTAATCCCAATAGACTTCATACAGAAAATGCCATTTACATCCAGAAAAAAGGAAAGAAAGAAAGAAAGAAAAAACTAAGGAAACTTAATATAAAACATTTTAGGTTCACTTTTTTTCTGGGTTTTTAAAAATCTCTCCCATGATTTTTCCTTTTTGCTCTGATTTTTCATTTTCCAACATGATTCATAAAGCAATGTGTATTAAGATAAACAAATAAATGAGAAAGAAAGAAAGAAAGAAAGAAGGAAGGAAGGAAGGAAGGAAGGAAGGAAGGAAGGAAGGAAGGAAGGAAGGAAGGAAGGAAGGAAGGAAGGAAGGAAGGAAGGAAGGAAGGAAGGAAGGAAGGAAGGAAGGAAGGAAGGAAGGAAGGAAGGAAGGAAGGAAGGAATCTTATCCCTTACTTGTTCACATGGAGATGGTGCCATCTACCTTAGGAGAGATTATTAAGTTCTTAGAAACATTTATTTGCAGTCCACTTTAAAGGCCATATTCATTATTCCTCTTTATTTCCCACCTGACTATTCTCTGCTAGATTCTCAAGGAAACTCTTCATTCTTCAAGTTCACATCAGCACTTCTGTCCCTGGGGCCTTTCCCATTCTCTGATTAGAGAGCAGAAGGGAGACTTCTTCCCTAAACTTAAATTTAGGGAGGCCTTCCAGGCCAGCCAGCTTTTCATTTCCCATCAGCCTGCATTTCTCTGTCATTGTTCCAGTCATCTTACTTCCCAATTCCTGCTTTCCATATGTTTTTTGTATGTTGTCTTCTCCCATAAGATTGCAATCTTTTCAAGAGTGGAGATTTATTTTTCATATTTGTAGCCCTTAGCACAGCACCTGCGATATAAAAGGTATTTAACAAGTATTTATTGACTGAATTCTGGGTGTCTAGATCCTAGATTTGACTCTGTTAGTTGATCTTGATTATTCCTTAGAAACCAAGGATCTAAGGGAGCCCCTTTCCTTATGACCTCCCCTTCTCCTGTGCCGTACAAGTCTCGGCTTACTGGGCGCCGAGCTTCAGGCCCTATCCAAATTTAAGCTTGAACCACTGTTATGGTGCAGAGATCCCTCCAGCTGGGTGTTTATAGGTCTCTCACCCACTCCCTACTTGTCAGGAGGCAGCTTCATGTTGCCACATAATTGGTGTGCTTCTCAGTCCCCCTATAAAATGAAGGTTATATGAGAAAGCAGCAGACTTCTGGGTCCCTGGTCTTGGTGAACTGCTCGCCAAAAGAAAACCCGACTAGCTTGATCATTAATTGTTTATGATTCTTATGCTTGAGGAATAAAAAACTTGGATGACCTCTGCATGGATACTGTTATGGAAAATTGTATTCCTACCCACCCCGATCCTGCCTCAGTCTCGTTATCACTTGTACCAAGAGGTTTTTTTTTTCCCCCTCATTAAAATAAACTGAAATTCCACCCATGGACTATTCTGTTTAAATTTCAGCATTGATTCTAATAGTAATAAATTACATGCATAATAAAGTGCTCTATCGATAGAAAACACTTTCCCAGAACCATGTCAGTTTATCTTCACAACAGCTCTGTAAGTTAGATACTACATAAATTATCATCCTTATTTTAAAAATAAAAATGTCAAACAGCTGGCTTCCTGCAAGATTCAGTTCAAATCCCAGCTACTACAGGCCTTTTTCCATCACCCTCAGTAACAGCTTTTCCCTCTGAGATTACCTTCTTTCTATGAGAGAGAGAAATAGAGACAGAAACAGACAGACAGACAGAGAGAAAGACAGATGGAGAGACAGCCAAGCACAGAGAAACAGAGACAGAAAGGAGACAGATAGAGAGACAGATAGAGTTAGAGACAAAGAGAGACAGAGAAACACAAAGACAGATGGAGAGACAGGTAGGAACAGACAGAAACAGAGACAGTGTTAGAGACAGAGAGAGAAACAGAAACAGAAAAGAAAGACATGGACAGAGACAGAGAAATAGAAAAGAAAGACAGAGACAGATGGACAGAGATAGAAAAGAGAGGCCGGGAGGGAGAAACAGCCAGGGACAGAGAGGGGGGCAGGGAGAGAGGTAAATGCACCTAGTTCTTTTTGTCATGTTTGATACTCTAATTAGAATGTAAGCTCCTTGAGGGCAGGTACTGCTTTTGCCTTTCTTTGTAAACCTAGCATTTGACAGAACACAGAATAGATGCTTAATAAATATTGGGTGACTGAAGCTCTGTGACAAAATATGCCCTGAGATCACGTAACTAGTAAATGGGAGAGCAAGCCCAGCCCTTTCCACTGTTCCATGTTACCTTATTTAAAGTTTTATTTATTTGGTTTTTGACTGGAGTGATTTCTTTGGTATGGAATCAGCACCCTCTACAAAAGTGGAATGCTGGACAGTTGACTAGAACACTGAGAGGGACTTAAGCAAGATCACAGGAAAAAGATATATTAGAAGTGGTACCTAAACCTAAGTTTTTGTGTTGGGTGGTGGCTCTCTCCTTTGGGGTTTTCTTGGCTGAGATATTGAAGTCATTTGCCTTTGCCTTTTCCAAATGAGTAAACTGAGGCAGGCAGGGTTAAGTGACTTACCCAGGCTCACATAGCTAGTAAATGTCTGAGATCAGATTTGAACTCAAGTACTCCTGGCTCAGCACTCTATGCACTGCTGCACCTGGCTGCCCTGGCTTATTGGAAAGTCTGATAAGAAATCAGTGATCCTTACTTGTCCTGTGCAGAGGTGCAAATTTCCCCAAGCCTTCTGATATTACCATCTGCCATTCTCCTGTATTTGCTAGAACAAAAGAAGGAAGAGAAAGCTAAATATCTATATTGTCAAATTGAAACATGAGCCTCCAGGAACTTGACCCGTGACTGTTTGAAATCTCACTTTCCTTGTCTGATGATTGAACTAATTAAGCGTTTCTTGACACATTTTATATCTTTCGCCATCTATGGACCTCTTCTCAGAATAATGCTTTTCAATGCATAAAATAAAATGCATACTACTGACCTGTTGACATAGAGTTATCAAAATGGTTTTTTTTTAATCTTGGGTCCCAGGGTCCTTGAATTTAATTTTCTAAATGTCCATGCTCATATGGTGTTTAGCTCATACATAGTATTCAATAGATATTAAAAAGTTAATTAGGGAGTAGAACAGTTAATTAGTAGGTAATATCAATAGTTAGGATCTGTGGAATATTTGGCTACTTAAGCACACTTCTGCCAGGCAGCTGTGGTGAAGTCTAATAAATAATACTCTCCATCTGGTCACAATTTAAAACCACATTCTCCTTAAATGCCATTTAAATTTATGAAAAAAAAAAAAGGCTGTTGGGATGGGAAGCAAAATCAGAACCCATTTTCTCCACTTTTTTAATCTAGAGAGGTCTGTAGAAGCTAGAAAAAAGAGAGTAGTTGCTTTTTATCTCAAGGGGGTTGCCTTATGGATAGCCAGGAGGAATAGCATTTGGGGATCAGCCAAGAAGTAGGCTTTATCTTGGAACAATATTTCTAGGGTCCTGCAGACAGTGATAGTTTTTGCCACAACTATACCCATATGTTGGGTTTTTCCTGAAAAGGTATGGAAATCGTCCTCAAGTCTTAACTGACTCATGGGACTACAATTTAGGCTTTTGAGGTAGCCTTCTGGTTGTCTGAGTGCAAAAATAGGGCCAGGGGTGGAAGGAGCTCCAACTGTTCCCCCAGGCATCAGATCAAGACTCTTGGGCAACTGAATCTTGTTGAATTTCTTTTCCATGTCTTGTCAAGTAAAGCTCCTTTTTCATTAAAACTTTTTTATTTTTCAAAACATATGCATGGACAATTCTTCAACATTAGCCCTTGCAATACCTTGTATCCCAGTCTTCCTCCCTTTCCTCACACCCTCTCCTAGATGGCAAGTAATCCAATATATGTTAAACATGGTAGAAATATATATTAAATCCAATACATGCATACATATTTGCACAGTTATTGTGCTGCACAAGAAAAATCAAACCATAAAAAAAAAGAAGCAAAATAAAATGCAAGTAAACAACAACAAAAAGAGTGAAAATGCTATGGTAAATCTACTTTTAATGAATGCAAAATATTTCAGGAGCATCTCATTTTGTTCTAATCTATAAAATGGAAAGAATTGAATCTGAAAATGGGCGGGGAGGGGTTGCCCCTAATCTAAAAGGTGAATTTAATGCAAATTTTATGATTTAACTCCACCTGAGCTCAAGTACCTAGGCCAGTTAATGTATATTGGAAACTTCGACTAGTATATATATTTGAAAATGTTTTATATCAGTGTTTTCTTGGAACCTTCACTCATCAGTGTAATGGCATGAATAAAAAAAAAAAAGATTTCAACTAATCACTATCATCTGGGGCTTGATAACTAGGAGCATAATATCTACAAACAAGAATCATATGGAGAACTTTGCCTTCTAGAGAAATTGCCTCTTTCTTCCCTTTAGACCTTAGATAAGGTTTCTTCTAGAGAAAGATAGACTAGTGATGTCAAATTCAGTAGAAATGGGGGACATACATGTTAACTTACAAAACCATACATGTTTATATATTTCTTGTTTCTTTTTTGTTGATATATCAATACCTTAAAATCAGTTAAGAGCTGAATTTTAATCTTCAGGTGTACTCAATAGTGCTACCCTGGGTTTGACCCCTCTTGTATAGACCATCTTTAGCAGGAATTCATCTCAGTGTCTCGTGCCTCATTTGACATTTGTGATCAGAAGGACATTGAACAGAACCATCTATTTCTTCACTCACATTTACTAGTGAATGTTCTTTTATGCTAACACCTTGTTCTAGCCTGTGGAGCTGCTTTCAGGGGACCTTAGAGACTTCCAGAAAAAGCAGTAAAGCAGGTCAATGATACCAAAAGGCAAAATTATTTAATCTGTTATAGCTCAGGAAGCTTGTGGCCTAGCTACATGGGGCATGGGGAGGGGGATTAGGAGGTAAGGATACATCTGGGTTAGAGTCATCTAAAAAATCAGGGCAAAATTGGATCTCTGGAGGGGCAAGATATGTCCAAAACTCAGCTGGGAGATCCAGGCCTTAGCCTAGAGGAAGGAAGGGATCCAAGAAATCCAAGAAAAGGAAGTCTTCCCAACCAGGTCCGCTGTATCTCCCAGGCTGCTATTTTGGAATGGGAACCCCACACTCCCAGATACAAAAAAACATCAGAGGGAAAGGCAAAATCTATCTGTAGTTTTTTTTTTTCTGTTTTCCCACTTCTTGTCTCACAGGTAGGGAAGCAGGACCACTTTGCAAGGTCATATAGAGCCTGGAAGTCCCTACCATGGGAGGCTCCAGAAATGAGGTATTCCTGGAAAAGGACAGGGTAGAACTAACTGGATAAGATGCATCTGGTGAATCCCATTAGGAATACAGACATATCCCATTGCCAGAAAGACAGACCCAGAAAATAAAATGTTTTGGACCATCACATATGCATGAGAGAATCCTTGTTAAAGAGACTCTAAAGTTGCTTTTTCCCTTTCATTTTTGAATCTAATTTCTGTCAATTGTGTAATTGTAAAGATGTAGGGTGTTATAGAGAGTTGTGTGGGGGGGTAGAAAGAGAAGGAAGGAAAGAAGGAGATAAACATAAAGACAGAGAGGGAGAGGAGAGAGAGAGAGGAAGGGGAAGAGAGAGAGGGAGGGAGAAAGAGGGGGAGAGGAAAGGAGGGAGAGAAAGAGAGGGGGGAGAGAGACACACATACAGAGATGAGAGAGACAGAGACAGAGAGACAGATGAGAGAGACAGAGACAGAGAGACAGAGATGGAGAGATGAGACAGAGAAAGAAACAGGCAGACAGAGAGAGAGACAGAGACAGAGAGAGGAAAAGAAAGAGGGAGAGATGGAGAGAGGGAAAAATGAGAGAGACAGAGACAGAAACAGGCAGAAGAGAGAGACAGAGAAACAGAGAGAGACAGAGACATTGCACAGAGAGACAATCCACACTATTGTGTTTTTCTTCCCAGATAATACATCTTTCTAACAATAGCCTTCCAGACATATGGCCAGGGCCTAGTATAATGCAAAGAACCCTACATTTAGAACCAGGAAGCCAAGATTCCAGCTGAAACTTTGTCACTAACTAGCCCTGTGGCCTTGGGCAGTAATATGCCCAACTTCTGTGGCCTTGTGTTTGCTCATCTATGTTACAGATAATCCCCACATGCTGTAACTACTGTGCCTGACAGGGGCCACCTCATCCTGCTTAGCAAAAACGCCTTTCCCTCTCTGTCCAAGAAGCTTCGCACTATTTTATCAAGGTGCAGATTGGAAAATATATTTTTTAATTTAAATGTAAGCACTCTTTGGTTTGATGAAGGTCAGAGAAAACTTTGTGCCCAAAGACCTCATTTTGTGAGGTGATTGTGACATCGCTGGCCAAGCGGCAATTCACGGGAATCAACAGGAAGTTGGGTGAAATTGATTTTTTATACCCACACCTTCCCGTGCCATATTTTTTAAAAGCCTAATTATGTTTTGATGGAGAGGAAGAGACTGCAAAACTCATTGATTAGTTGAGCAGTTTAACTGCTTACATCTAAAAGGGCGCAAAGTGAACTCGAGACCAAACACTAGACAGTCGGGGATTGGAAGGTTAGGAGAAAGGTATTTCACTCCGTTTGTTAGGATGCACTATCTCTGAGGAAGAACCCAGCCCTTTCTTCAACTGAAGAAGAGGAGTCCAGCCATTATGGGAGAGAGTCTCAGAGGATGGAACTGAGAAAGTGAAAAAGCAGAGATTCCTCCTGCTGCTGCTTCCTAACAAGTCACCTAATGGCTCTACGGGGGCATCTGGAATGGCAAAGGGAGGAAATCCTGGCTGCCACATCTGGGAGCCACGCACAAGCCTTGAGCAAGAAAGAATGGGCTTCCTAAGCACTCCTCATTGCAGATAAAGGAGTTTTAGGGATGTTCTCCCTTCTAGTTTTTTATTTCTAAAAAGAGAATCACCTCTAGCATAACTGAATATCTAAAAAATGGGGTGAATTAGATTGAAAATACAATATAGATTATTCCAAACATGATTCTTTGGGATGTGAAAACAATAGTTCTAATCACCTGAAGTCAGGAGGACCTGAGTTCAAATCTGGATTCAGACACTTAAGATTTCCTAGCTGTGTGACCCTGGGCAAGTCACTTAACCCCAATTGCCAGAAAGAGGGAAAGGGAGAGGAAGAGAGAGATTGGGAGAGGGAGAGGGAGAGTAGAAGAGAGGGAGAGGAGAGAAGAGGAGAGGGAGAGGGGGAGAGGGAAAGGGAAAGGAGAAAGGAAAAGAAGGGAAGGAAGGAGGGAGGGAGAAAGAGGGAGGGGAGGGAGGGAAGGGTGGAGTGAGAGAGGGGATGGAGAGAAGAAGGAAGAGAGCAGGAAAGAAAACAAAACAATAGACCTAAAAATCATATTCCCTAAGAAACAGAGAATTGTTGTCAAATGGAATTATCAATACCAAAAAAAAAAAAAACAAAAAAAAAACCCAATATGTTAAGGTACCTTGTGACTTTTCAAAGCTTATTTTTTAAATGTAATTCCAAAAGACTTGTGATGGAAAGTGTCATCCACATTGAGAGAGAGAACTATGGAGACAATGTAGATCAAAGCAAGATATTTTCACCTTTGTTGTTGGTGTTTGTTTGCTTGTTTTCTTTTTTCTTTCTAATTTTTTCCCTTTTGATCTGATTTTTCTTGTGAAACATGACAAATATGGAAATGTTTAGAAGAATTGCATATGTCTTTAGTATCTCTCATTTATTTGGTCAACAATCATTTTAAAAGCACTTACTGTATATCAGGCACTGTGCTAAGCACTGGGGACAAAAATCAAGGTAGAAACAGTCCCTACCCTCAAAGAGCTTATATTCTTTTTTTTTAAGTTTGTCTATTAGTTTTTTACATTTATTTTTAATTGATTTTGCTTTCTTTTTTTCCTTCCCTCTCCTCACCCCAAATGGCAATTAATCCAATATAGGTCATATATGTTCAATCATATTAAACATTCCACATTAAACATGTTGTAAAAGAAAAATTGGAACAAATGGGAAAAACCATGAAAAAGAAAAGAACAATAACAAAAGTGAAAAATAATACACTTTGTTCTGCATTCAGACTCCATAGTTCATTCTATAGATATGGATAGTGTTTTTCCATCTAGAGTTTTCTAGAATTGAAAGAACTTGCATTCTAATGATATTTTCAGTACCAGATGAGGGGAGAACACTAACCAGGAGATGGATAGATAGATAAATGGATAGATGGATGACTGGAAAGAGTCAGACAGGCAGACAGACTGGATGGATGGATAGATGGATAGATGGAAAGACAGACAGGTAGACAGATTGGATGGATGGATGGATGGATGGATGGATGGATGGATGGATGCTTATTAGCTAAATGAATGAATGACTGGGAGAATAGGAATGGGTTATATTTAAAATAATAAATATTTACTAAGCAGTCAACACATAATTTACCTATACATACGTATAAATGTGTTTTGGTATACGTGTATATGAGCATGTGTATGAATGAATGAACGAATGCCATTTGTGTAACAGGGACAGATTGGTCCTCTAATTTCATTGTGTAATATACCACAAAGAAATTAAACCAAAACTCATTATTTTCTGTCTCATAACAATGAATTTTTGGTAAGTTTCCTGAGAGGGCAAAGAAAGCAGATCATTCTGTAATGAAAACTAGACTTTTGTTCCAAAGAGTTTCTTTAGTAAGCTGAAAGTTTGCAAGCTTAATTGTATGTGTGGGGATGAAATGGAGAAGAAAGGCTGTGATGAGGACTTTGTTCGAATTGAGTTGGACATGAATCTGGACACGTAGAGTAGGTTCTTAGTTTTCTGGCATTGTGGGGAAATGCAGTGTTTTAGCTAAATGTAAAGCATACTCCTTCAAGAACTGAAGTTGCTTTGCTTTTTATTTTAACCATTTGCAATGGAAATCTTCCCAAATAAACTACACGCTTCCCTGCCTTCTTAAACAGAGTATACTAAACATGCTTTAATATTTCCTTGGTGACCAAGGTACTCATGAACATGATTTATTGTGCTGTAATAATAATAATAACTGATATTTATATAAGTTTACAAAGTGCATTACACAAATCATCTCATGAAACAATAGTGAGGTCTTCAGAAGTTGCGGGGGGTGCTCTGGACTTTTTGTCTCTGGGCATCTAACTCTAAGAGTCATGTTCCTTACACAGCTGGACATAGAACACATCAAAGAGCCCAGTACTCACTACTGACTACAAAGTTTTCCTAGTTGGTGATTCCCTTTGCTTCCTTACTGTCAGCAGGTATTCTCAGTAAATCTGCTAGCAATAGTCTCCAAACATCCCTGTATCCCAAATCCATCTACCATTCCCTTCTTATCTGCTGGCTACTATGATTTCCAGCAGCTGAAGGTTGCCAAGTGAAATCGGATAACCTGACTTCTTAAATCAGTAGCCTTAATTTTGCATATAAGTCAGGATTTCAGGAGACCTCAGCTGGAGAATGCTCTGTCATCCCTGTAGAATAAGGCCCTACTTAGAAAAGATGTTTTTGTTTGTTTCTCTCTGTGTCCGTGGTGATATCCTGGTTGTTTGAAGCCACTGGGAATCTGATAAAGCATGGATGAGGAAGATTATACCAATAATAATAACTCATTTTATGTGGTGATTTAGAATTCTGAGAGGCAATATAGCATAGTGGATAGAGATGCCCTTGGAGCCAGAAAGACTGCTCCTGCAGATACTAGCTACGTGCAAATCACTCCGTTTCCTGATGCTACAGGCAACCAGCCAAGACTTTCAATTGCAGAGAAGGTGCTCACATACAGCAAGAAGAAATTCTTGCTAGGATATTTCTACACCTGCAAAATTGCAGGTCCCATTCCTATTCCTTTCTCTTTACAATTTATAAAACTTTCCTTTGTGATGTAAGGAGTTCTGGTACTATCCTTTTTATAGAAAAAAAAAAAATTGGAACTCGGAGATGAGAACTTATTTCCTTGTGGCACCACTTTGGCAAAAACTCAACTCTCTGGGTGTTCTAATTTCAAATCCATTGATTGTCCCACAATACTTCATACTCTTCATTCTCCAATGAGAAGGAACATTTTGTTTTTTTTTAATAATAGTTTTTATTTACCAGATATATGCCTGGGTAATTTTACAACATTGACAATTGCCAAACCTTTTGTTCTAATTTTTCCCCTCCTTCCCCTCCCCCAGATGGCAGGTTGACTAATACATGTTAAAGATGTTAAAGTATAAACTAAATACAATATATGTAGACATGTCCAAACAGTTGTTTTGTGGTACAAAAAGAATCGGACTTTGAAATAATGTACAATTAACCTGTGAAGGAAATCCAAAACGCAGGCAGACAAAAATAGAGGGATTGGGAATTCTATGTAGTGGTTCTTCGTCATCTCCCAGAGTTCTTTCACTGGGTGTAGCTGGTTCAGTTCATCACTGCTCTATTGGAACTGATTTGGTTCATCTCATTGTTGAAGAGGGCCACGTCCATCAGAATTGATCATCATATAGTATTGTTGTTGAAATATATAATGATCTTCTGGTCCTGCTTATTTCACTCAGCATCAGTTCCTGTCAGTCTCTCCAGGCCTTTCTGAAGTCATCCTGTTGGTCATTTCTTACAGAACAATAATATTCCATAACATTCATATACCACAATTTATTCAGCCATTCTCCAATTGATGGGCATCCACGTAGTTTCTAGTTTCTGGCCACTACAAAGAGGGCTGCCATAAACATTCTTGCACATACAGGTCAAGAAGGAACATTTTAACTGAATTCAGCTTCTATTTTGTTCCTAAACTTGGGTGTGAAACTGGAGCTCTTGAGTATCTTGAGGCTTTTATTGGAAAATGGCTCCCATGTATGAAGCTTTGAATGATCAGAGGAAAAGTAGTGTCCAGTAGCTCCCTGACCAGATGGTCATTTTGATTTGGGGTTTGCTTTTAAGATTGAATCTTAGCTGAGGAAAGAAGCTGAACATTGCACAGGGCATCTAGAAACTCAGGTGTTTCAATGTGGTCATCAGTCTTTCTAAACGAGACTAGCCTTGGACAGACCAACAGTATTTCAAAGTTGAACCCTACCTACCCAACCAGAGGGTGGTGAAAATAGGACGGTAACAGAGTAGACTGCCGTCCAGAGCTAGCCTGCTACAGGTAGCACTTGAACATTAGGCCCAGTTTGGTGGGTAAAGGACGCAAGCAGCATTAACCTAACATCCCTGAACATTCTCAGTGCCTGAAAGCAATGGCAGCCTGCCTGATCTACTTCATGGAAGCTCTCTGCCCTGCTGCTGTCCTGGCATGATTTAATAACTTGTAAGTAAATGCCAGGAAACCAAGTCCTTTAATATGTTCTGTGTCCAAATGGGGAAAGAGCTGAGAATCAGGAGATCAGGTTTAAGTCCCAGCTTCCACAGTTGCTAGCCATATGAGCCTAGGAAAGTCAGTGAGCAACTATGAACTTGTTTCCTCATTTGTAAGATGGAAATTAGGAAACTTCTCCTATGCACCCTCAAAAGGTTTTTATATGTCAGCCATATTAATATTACTTTAAATGTATCTGCATGTATATACATGCATGTGTGTATATATATATGTGTGTGTGTATTTGTATATGTATTTGTGTATATATGTGTGTATATGTATACATAAATATATCAATGCTTAACTATAGCCTATTTGGGGGAGGTAGAGGGAAAGAAAAGGAGAGAAAAAGAATAAAGTAAAAAGTACAAACAGAGAACAAAAGAAAACCTACAAGGAAGCAAAGATGGACAGTTCTGAATATAATGTCTTCTATTATTATATATGCTTACTTGAAATGGAACTTTATTGTTAAATATTTTGAATCCTCCTTTATGTTCTGATGTGAAAACTTAATATTTTTTCCTTTTTCTATTTTGTTTTTAAGTTTTAAATAAATATACTTTTTAAAACTTTTTAATATTAAAAAAAAGATTGTGATAAAAGTACTTTGTAATCTGTAAGGGACTGAACCTGTGATCTCACTGGCATAGGGAACTCCTTCTAGTAATACAAGTCAGCACTTTAAAAGCTTAGAGTTTTGAAGCATTGCCTAGCAGACTGAGGAGTTGATTAACTTGTCCAGATTCACACAACTGGGATGTATCAAAGGTAGGACTTGAACCCAGTCTTTTGGTCTTCAAGGCAGCACTCTATCCCCTACGCTATATTGCATCTGAAAAATACTGAAAAATGTGAATTGTTATTCAAGAGGAACAGCATGATATAGAAGAAAGAGAGCTTTAGATTTACAGACCAAAGAGATCTGGTTTTAAATTCTAGTTTACCCTTTATTACTTTTGAACATTGAGCAGATCACTTTGGAGGTTAAATCTTCTCATCTACAAGATACTTGCATCCTCCATGGGGATATCATGAGAGAAGTGTGTTCTATGTGCTAGAAATGAGTCATTATTGTTAATTTTCTTCATATGACTGTTGTAAGGAAGATTCTTCTTAAGTTGTGAAGTAGTATAAAAGTGTGAGGTAGTGAAAGTATTTTTACAATGACAGAAGTTCTTTTATTATTACATCCTCCAGGGTATTAAGTAGCCATTTAATGTCTTGCCATCTACCCAGATATTTCTTCCATCATTATTCTCCCATTCTTAAAAATCTTCTCTGGGTTCCATCTTGTCTACTAGATAAAATCAAGACTCCCTTCCTCTGGCATCTTTGGATTTTTCCTATCATTTCTATCCAATAGAATCTCCCACTGTTCTCTAATGGAAATCATTGATTCCAGGTAGGCTCCTCACCACCTCTAACACATTCCATGGATAATAAGCCTCTCTGCTTTTGCTTGAGATGTTCCCCATACCTGTAATGCCTTCCCTCTGGCTCTATGAAAATAGAAATATTATAATTCTTTCAAGTCCAATCTCCCCTTGTTATGTCTTCAAGTGCTTTAAAAGAGCCATGATTTCAATGGTATTGATAGTCCCTCCACTAATGCAGATAGGAGCTCACATATAAATTGGTTTGGTTAAAAAATTGCAAAACTTTGTATTTTATTTTGTATTCTCAAAATAGTTGTTCTTTACATACATATATGTGTGTATATGCACAGATATACACATGTTGTTTACCCCTATTGAATATAATCTGAGAACAGGGATTATTTCATTTTTTAAAATCTGTTTCCAATGCCTGGAACATAGTAGATACTTAAATGTTTATTGATTTAATTGATCACCAGCCTTCTGGTGATTAACTTCTTAAAACTTAGCTGGTTGTCAGATCATTTCTGGGTTCATACTTGGAACCTTTGACTTCTCAATCAACAGATCCTTAAGGAATGGGTATCAGATATAAGAAGCTACCTTCCCTGAAAGCCCAGGCCCCAGAATAAGAGCCGTCTGTTGGTTTTCAGAATTTCTGTAGCACTTATAATCTAAAACAACTGGTACAGTCTTCCCTTATTCTCTAATTGTTCTCCATATGTCTATATTTCCTCTTTAGTTGAATTATAAATTCCTCAGTGGAAGGATTGTCTTTGACTTCTGAGTTTCCCATAATGCCTATTACAGTACAACAAGCACTTATTAAATGCCTACTATGTACCAGACAGGTACTGTGCTAAGTACTAGGGACACAAACATAAAGAATGAAATAATCCTCACTCTCAGGGAATTTGCAATCTGTAATTTAGAGGATGACAAAAGTATTCACTGATGGGAAGGGTCTTTCAAATCACAATGGGCAAATAAAAACTTCTTCAGAAGGTTGAATGCTGGCTCTCTTCACCATTTACCTTTCTAAATGCCTCTGTTTTTTTTTTTTTTTACAATATAATGGTTTTATACTATGAACCTGTGAGACATCTGTTCTCTTGGGCCTATGGTCCTCATCATCCTGACCAAATAACAGCACTGTTGCTCTCCAACAAAGAACAAAATGTCAAGTCCTTGATCAGAGAGAGAGAAGCTCTTAGAAAAGAATGAAAACTGAATTGCAAAAAACAATTTTTATTCACTTTAATAAAATAAAGCACATGGTTTTTATTCCAGGTCCTTCAACTATACTATGGGAACCCGGGCGTTTTCCCATGACAGTATTTTTATCCCTGATGGGGGAGCAGAAAGTGAGCAGACAGTTCAAGCAGTATCACAGGACAACATTCTGGGCAAAGTCAAAACTCATCAGGTAAGAAAGCTTGGGACCCGGAGTTAAGAGCTGAAAATATGGGGTCCAGCCAAGGAAGAAAATGGGGAGCTCTCTAGTCTGGTCACATACAAAAGATCAAGATGACACAAAGGTAGCCACCAAAGAGAGAGACAGGAGTTTCACTCTGTCCGGTAAGAGCCTTTTAATCATCAGGAAGATGTCCACAATTTTATTTCTCACCTGCCTGACATTATCTACTTTCTGTCCCAAATTTCAGCCTCCTTTTTAACTGAGGATTCAGATTGAAGGCAATAGGGAAAAGATGCAAGGTTAAAGAGGAAAAACCCATTGTTCCACAATGACTCTAGCCTTGCTTCTGAAAGAAATGTTCCGCCCCAGTGGCCACATCAGAATTTAGGGCTTGAGATTGTAATGTTTTCAAACTTCTCAAAATGACTCTTTCAGGAAACTCACTTCCAGCCTTCCACGTTTTATCTCCTCAGTACCTTTCCACAGTTAGCCACTGATTCTTCATAAAACCAAATCAAATGGAAGCCCCCTCACCCACTTAATGATGATGGAAGAGAATAAGTCATTATAAAATATGATCTGATATGATGGAATTTAAAAAAAGCAGTGGGGAATTTGTCCAGCTTCCTATGTGGAAGACATACAACCCTCTAGCAGCATACTCAGGCGTCCACTTTGTGAATAAGGCTGGTTGCCTAATTGCTACCTTTCTTTAAATCCAGTCGAGTGAACACTTAAGGCATTGCTATTTACTTACATTATTTAGCTCAAGCATTTAGAAAGAAATTTGCCATTTTCTTTAAACTTCCTCATTGCTCTTACCCAACATTGACTAATCTCTGCACCCAAAGCATTGTTCAATCACTGCCCAACAAGTTCTGCAGGCGGGTATTTTGCGTCAACCCAGTAGAGAGCATAACAAATAGTGACAAGAAAAACAAAACAAAAAACCCCCCAAACAACCTACTAGAAGAGTTCCAGATAGTTTTCTCTGGCCTCCTCTGCTCTTGATCTCATTTTCCACCATAACTCCATTAGAGAATCTTGAGTTAGAAAAAAATCTTCAAATGCCTCCCTTCTCTGAACATGAATCCCCTTAATATTCCACATGTCCTTGATCCTTCCCCTAATGTAATTCTAGTGGCTCCTAATGGTATCCTATCTGTGGCTTCTGTCAATTGGGCTTTGCTATTTACGATACCCAGAAGGAGCAGTGACTTAGGAGGAATGAGAAAGGAGGGACTGAAAGAAGGCTGACAGTAAATCTTTAGCAAAAGTTTTTAAGAGGAAGAGGGGTAATCTAGTTTAATATTACTTTCATTTCTAAGAAGTTTGGAATTATGTAGTTTTTTTTTCCTTTTAAATCATTTTTTAATCTTTACTAGTTTAATTTTTTAAAAATCTTTTTAAGTTTCTAGATTTGTTCTATCAGAAAATAGAATTACATGGGAAATCTCTGGAGCAGGGTTTCTTAAGTCTACTAGAGTCCAAAGACCTCATGGGGTAAATTGGAGAAGAGAATCCATGAACTTGAGGGGGAAAAAAATGACATCTTCATTTTCACCATCTCTCCTTGATAACCCCTTACATATTGTATTATATTCATTTAAAAGCATTGTTCTGAGAAGGGATCCCATAAACTTTACCAGGCTGCCAAAGGGTTGATGACACCCTAAAAAGTTAAGAACTCCTGCTCTGTGCAGATTGATAAATATATAGATACATAGATAGATATGTATTTTAGAGCATGGTCAATGTGGGAATTTGTTTTAATTCACTATTCATATTTGCAATGGACTATGCTTTCTCAATGGATGGGGAGATGGGAATTTGAAGCTGAAAATAAATTAAAATGGAATTTTTTAAAAGGACCTCTTCCCTAGAGGTGTCTTAAAAGAATTACATAATGATGATGGATAATTTTAAATGGTTTCTGCTTTATCACTCTAAGGCCTCACTCTTAACACTGTGCTGGCAAGATTACAGTTCAATACACTGAACCATATAGCTCTTTAATCACGAAAAATGAACATCCATCATCAAATTGTCAAATTAATTCTACTCAAGGTGCTGCGCAAAAACCAGGATATTCCAAAAGTCTTTCTCTGTCCTTTGCTCTGTTCCCTCCAAGTTTAAGTCCATTGCCATAGGGAGGAAATATATAAGAAAATCAGAAACACACAGTTTGGCTTCTACTTTGACATCTGTTAACGAGTGTTGAGTTTTAAGAGCAAATTCAACCACATGGACCCTATTGTGGGACGTCTAGTTTGGGGCCGTAGTTTTAAAGTGCAAAATAGGGAGGCCGGTTGTCCGTCCAATAACGCGGCTGCCATCATAGGGAATGTGCTTATTGGTGTGTTGTAATCAATAACTGAGTCACCCCCAAAAGATTGTGCTTTATTTTGCAGTCGACTAAGCAGTATGTTCCTGGTAAGTCTTAGAAACCCCGGTAACTCCGAGTTGACTTGCATGAGAGCTTTGCCTTTCCCATGACAACATGACACTGGTCTTGCTGCTTAGTGAGCTGCACGACAGGACTGGCCACCCACATGCATCCGCATGGGGTGCGTGTTCATTGGGATGAGCATGAGCATCTGTGTGTCTGGGCGCGTGTGTGTCTGCAGGAAGAGACGGGGTCCTGAATCACAGCCAGTTTGGGGGAAAATTCACTCCCAGAATGACTGGCTGGTTGTTTTTAGAAATCCCTGTTAAATAAGGGTCTGCCCAAATGCCACAGGAAAGGGTGACAGGCATTTTCCTGGAGAAAACTTTCAGGGGCTCCAGAGCTGTTGGGAGAGATGGCCACCTAGTGTTCACCCAAGTGCATCTCTCAGGTGAGATTTGATGGCCACAAGCCCACACTTGGCTGAGTCTGGGACATATCCTGGCCCTCCTGGTGGCTGCAGAGGTTCACCCGGCTTCTTAGCTGAGGTGCCCCTGTGGATGATGGAGGGGCACTTTTGCCCTCTGTGGCTCTGAGCGTTTGCAAGCTTGGAGTTTTTCCCCTTTTGGCCAGAGCCTCCTTAACATTAAGTACAGTCGGTTGTCCATCAGAGCTGAGATCAGATCTGGAACCCGAGGTGCCAGACCTGAGTCATGTTAAACAGGGGAGGCTTGGGAATTTTAAGTCAGGTCATTACATCCTGATAGGGCCCTGTCAGGAGAGGGAGCAGCCATCCTGCGAAAGCCGGGCGCCTTGGGCTCCTCCTAATAGGGAACATGATATGTTTGGGGATTTCAACGCTTAAAGTTCCCCTGCAGCTGTCAAGGACAAAAGCGGAGATTGTAGACTGTTACAAACTTCTAAATGGGGCTGATGACTTTAGATTGATGGGGGAGAAGGGGGAGATGGTGAGAGCTGAAGGATGCTCAGAGGGCTGGCGGCTTCATTTTCGCACAGCAGAGTCCATGTAGAGCTGAAGAACCACCTGGGAGAAGCTTCTGTTGGCAGTGTGGGGAGGCACAAGCAGGGCCCTCTGGGGAATTTCCACAGGATTTTTTAAAAATCCTCATAAATATGTATGTGCGTTCTCATGCCATCGTCATGCCACATTCCATATTCCGACAGAATGCCCCGATCTGAATGAAGAAAATGTGGCTTCTTGGATTTCGCGTTCCATTCTCCACAGTAGCTCCATTCATGGCCACACTTCATGCATTTTATGTATAGGGTAAAAATTTCCATACTGTCCCCTGCAGTTTATGAATTGCAATTTGTATGAAGGGAAGAGACCTTATGAGTTCACTTCCCCAATATAAGAAGATCATGTTTTTTAATAGAAAAGTAGTTTTTTATTTCCCCTCTCTCCCCCCAGTTACATGTCATGAAAAAATTTTAGCATTCATTTTTACAGGATCATTCTCTTCTTTCTCTCTCTTTCTCTTCTCTCTCTCTCTCTCTCTCTCTCTCTCTCTCTCTCTCTCTCTCTCTCTCTCTCTCTCTCTCTCTCTCTCTCTCTCTCTCTCTCTTTTAATTAAGCTTAACAAAGAATTCTGAGACATTATTATAGTTCTGGCCAGGCCCACCTCGGACACCATTCTGGCCTTGTGATCCTGGGTACCTCATTCCATCTCTTATTCCCCAGACAGTTTTAGAAGATTATTAGATGCATGAGATTTACTCATTTTATTTTATCAGAGGAAAATTCCTCACCTGGAGTCTCCTACCCAAGGAAAGCAAAGTCCATGGAAAAACAAAAACAGCAAGATCTCATTAGATTGTTGTTTGCTATGATTGAGCATCTTAAACTTCCCTTAATGCTATCAAAAAGTGGCGAGGGCCAGGTCTACTTAATGCATTTATTTGGCCATTAATTCAATTTCACAATGGTGGAAATGAGAGGGCAACTAGGGCCATAGGACTGGGGCTTTGCTGCATTGCACTAAATTTTAAAAGCCCTGGACAGCATTAACAACACAAAAATAACAGATCTTAGTCCCTGGTTAGCAAGACTAATTAAAATGGAAATAGTTCATTCTTTATTTTTTCTTTTATTATATTTTTAAATTTTAAACATTTACTTTTATAACATTTTAATTTCCATCTTTTTTCTCTCCCTCTCTTCCTTTCCCTTTCCCCCTCCCCAATGTGGCAAGCAATCTGATATGGGTTATACTTGTACAATCTATTAAATTAAAACATTATTATTAAAGGTTTATTTAATTTATTAAATTAATAATAAACATATTATTAAATAAACAATCTATTAAACATAGAAATAGAACACCAGATATAATAGGTTTTGATGGACTCACCTCCAATCTACTTTCTTTCCCACCTCCACCTTTATCAGAAGTAGCTTAATGTAATGTCCCAGGGAGTTTCCCTGTGGGGCTAAAACTCTGCCTTCTCCCACCCCTTCCTGCCTGTAAATTAGAGCACCTGCCCCCGTTTGGGTCTATATCATTTACCCCATGAATCAAACTTCCTAGTAATGGCTGTGCCTGAGTTCACCAAGGTGGGCATCAGGAACCTACTATTTAGTGACTCTGAACCAGAAGTTGCCTGCCATGAAAAGTGATGGCTACCAGAGGGATAGGGACTTTGTCCAAGTGAGCAGGATCGTCACAAATTACTGACCGAGTTCTGGCCGCCTTCTTTGTCATTTTGGCCATTACTTTTGAGATGGCCAACTAAAGGCCGCCTGGATCTCCCTTTTTGTCCACTGGTAATAACCTATATAGGAAAATAGTCTTTGTCTAGACAATGAAAGTTAACTCTACTTCTGAACTGTAGTTATTAAATCATTAAAATTATTAAATATTATTTAATATATTATTAAATTATTATTTTAATTTATTACTAAAATTCAATTCCGCAGCCATTAAGCACCTACTGTGTGCAAAGCACTGCTTTAGGCGTATAACAGACAGATGTAGAGCTGGTTTTCTCAGTGCCCCACACCATTCTCCCCTCCCACAGGTTTTATACAGGACTGGTCACCTCCACTCCCACTGCTCCAGTTCCTCTCACCCCTCCTACTCAGTCTGTAAACACAATAAAACTTGAGTTAGTAATGTAGGAACACCTTCTAATCTGTTTCTTTTTCCTGGGGGACTTAAAATCAGCCCTTTTTATTTAGGTGAATGTTTTCATTCTGGAAAGCAATCGTAAGAAGTGTCTGTTGCCAAGATAAATACATCAAGAACACAAAACAGTCTCTTTAGTGCCCACTCAGGTGGCAAGGGCATGTACACACACATGTACCTCATAACCTTCTTCCCCTTCTGGTTTCTTTTTCTCTGCTTTTGCTTACTTTTTTCCCCTAGCCTCTTTCTCTGTGAATTTACCTCTTTTTTTCCCTCTTTTCTCCCTCGTCCTTTCTCTCTCCCTTCCCTATTTTTCTGGTCCTTGAATATTTAGTTTTTCTCTTCCTGTCCATTCTTCCTGACAGTCCCCTCCCTTGGCCCCTCCTTTATCTTCTTTCTCTCCCCTTTCCCACCTTGGGAACTCAGTTCTAAGTTTTGCTACATTCCTGGCTTACTCCAAGCATCAATGTAGGTCAATATTAATATTTCTGTTGAATTAAAATAATTAAAAGCTTATCAATAGTGGTAGCATGAGAAACAGTAGATAACAAAAGACTGTGGGATCAAAGTTAGACCCAGCTCCTTCCCTAAGGAAATCTGTATTTTTTTTCAATTATAATTAGAACAAATGACCCCAATCTAGGTCATGTTAGGGATGGGGTTACTGGAGCTCCTCTAGAAAAGAATGTGAAGTCTAAAAGTGACTAAGAACAATTAACTGCAGCCTGGAAAGAGCTCCTAACAAAGATAATGCTGAAACTGCAGAATGAGTCGGGGTTTGCTGGGGGTATTCCTTTTATCCCAAACAAAGAAACACCACCTTCTGTTCTGCTTTGGCCAGAGTCTTTGGGGTTTCCCATTCCTACTCTCCCACAAGGGGGCCGTCCAAAAGAATGGATGATACAAGCAATTTGTGTAGTTCCTGTTAATCCATGTCTTCCCTAGTTCATTGGCTGTTTCTGCAGAGCTTGCTTGTGGATTGGCTTTCACTAGGAACTCACTGCCCCTTCCCACTGGTCTTAGAAAGACAGACACTCTTACAGCTTCCCACTCTCAAGCTGCTCCAGCCATTCATTATCTAGGCTGACATCAGTTCCCCAGGGTGTTCAGTGGAATTGCCACTTATGATGTGGAGTAAAGCTCAGACTCCAGCACCAAAGGGTCCATACGAAGTTCTCCCCCGTTCCTTATCCTGAGAAGTCCTCAAGGTCACTTGATGAAGTTGGGTGGCTTATAGAATTGGGTAACTATGAACCTCACAATTCAATGAAAAACCTTTCTTTGTAGGGTTTCCTTTGGGTGGAAGCAGAGAAGAATACACCCCTTTTGGAAATCCTATTGCTAGAGATCCAGTAATCTTCTTGCTCCTATTAGGAGCCAAATTGCTGAGTTTGTCTTTAAGATTAAAAATTAGCCAGAATAAAAAGCTATTATTTAGAATACTGACTTATTTGACCTTGTTTACCCTCAAATCAGTATTCCCTCAAATCACCACATACATCTTTTCCTCTCTAAATGCTATTTATTTCTGTTAAATGTTTGTCAGTGATGCTGAATGATTGCAAGAGACAGACAGACAGAGATTATTGATGAATATTCTTCCAGTGATGTTGAATGTTGCAAGAGAGAGAGAGAGACAGAGACAGAGAGAGATAGAAAGAGATTACTGATGATTATTCTTCCAGTGATGCTAAATGATTGCAAGAGAGAGAGACAGAGACAGAGAGAGATAGAAAGAGATTACTGATGATTATTCTTCCAGTGATGCTAAATGATTGCAAGAGAGAGAGACAGAGACAGAGAGAGATAGAAAGAGATTACTGATGATTATTCTTCCAGGGATGCTAAATGATTGCAAGAGAGACAGAGACAGAGATTACTGATGAATAGGTAGCCCCATGCTTACTGGAACAGTGTCACCCACGGCACCATCCATTGCCCAGCCCGAGAGTCATCGAAATAATAAGCAGCAGGTGCACAGGCTGACAAGAACAGGTTGCTGTCCACACCATTGTAGAGAGCACCCCTGTGCACAGGATCACAGATGCATTGAAGCTGTGGGACATGTTTGAGCCCATCTTTTTTAAGTGTTATTTTTTCATCTTTTCTTTTTTTCCAATAAATTATTTTATTTCTATTCCCTTGGCCTTTCACCTGTATGCTTCCTTTAAATGGTTCTCCCTGTTCCCTTCTCATTTCTGTGTTTTGACCTGCCCCCCCATTCTTGATCTTCCTCCCTTCCCCTGCCTCAGTTCTCCTTACCTTTTTCTATTTCCTCTCCACTCACCACTGTTCTGTATTCCTCTTTTTACATGCTCCTGTGTAATCGGTTTCTTTTCTCCATAGAATTATTTGCCAAAAGGAAAGCAGAAATTGAGAGAAGAGAACCACTAATGAAACTTCCCTATAAAGAGCTTCACTTAAAAAAAAAAAAAAAAAGCTTTGTTAATAAATGGCATTTTCTACATCCTGACTACTAAGAACCATATTCCAAGGGGTCACAGTCCCTTCCACCCCCACGGTGGAAAGCTAGGAAATTCCGGAGGAGCAGGACCTTGGGTTTTGTGTGAATGAAGAATCTCGTTCATGCAGAGGGGGGACTGGCCAGCACTTCTGAGGTTTATAAAGAGATCTGGGAATTTGCTGGTTGGATGAGAACGCCCATGGCCAGCAGTGGGAAAGAATGAGAATGGTTGGTGAGGAGGGGGGAGGTCAGGACACTGAAAACATGCCCCCGGTTACCCTCATAGCCCTTCATCATGTTCATTTGTCTCAATGTGCTTTAGTTTGCTTTGCTCATGAATCAAATCCGTTCCATCCAGAACATACCCTGGCCTTTACCAGATACTTGGGGCAAGCCTTAGTTTTAGGATTTCTAACTGCTCGGTCGTTCCAAAACTGACTCATTTTTTTTCCTTTCTTTCTTCAGCCACAGTTGGGCAAGAACCTCAAGTTTGGGCAGTCCCCAGCACCCACAGCCCTTCCTATGAAGAGAACAGAAACTCCCAGTCCGGAGGCTAGCTTGGAAGAGGATCTCTTCCTGAGCAGTCCCATGGAAATTGTGACCCACCAGGATTTAGTGCTCTCTGACAGTGAGAACAAAGTAAGTTGTTGCCAGCAGGACCTACCTTCCAGTGATCTGGTGGGAGGAGGAGGAGACTCAGGACTTCCTTACGTGGAGGGCGATGGGACAGAGAGGATGAAGCACTGAGGGATAGTCTATGGGGGGGGGGGAGGTGAGTGTCTCCCTTTGAAGGAGGAAAAGCCTGTTTTGTCTGTAGCTAGCGTATTCTACTATAAAACCGCCTGGGCCATGAGAGTCCAAGAGGTTGCAGCCATGTTTCAAAGAAACAGAATGTCAATACTAATACTGTATTCTGTAATTTAGGCCAAATCTACTGGAAATAATTTCATTTCATTTAACATTCACTTATACCCAAGCCATTTTTAAAGAGAGATACAAATTAGCATAGTTCCCATTTCTCCCCTAAATATGGCACTGTGCCCCAAGAAGATTTCAGGTGTCATTTTAAGAATTTTGAACAAAAAGATATCTTAAAATATAACCAGGGTTTACATTCCAGAAATGAACTTCCCTCCAAGACCCTTTCCCTCACTCCAGGAGTTTTTTAAAAAGAAATCTAGGTCAATGGAGAAAGGCAAGTCTTAGTGCCAGTCATGTCAAGCGGTGGGGGGGAAGACATCACCTGGCAGCAGATTAAGTGATTACCATATGTCAAACACACAAAAAAAATCCCTGCCCTCAAGGAGTTTACAATCCAATAGCCACATAACATGCAAAGCTTTATGTGGGATAAACGGTAAGTAATTAACAGAAGGCAATAGAATTAAGAGAGAGAGGCTCCCAACAAAAGAATAGATTTTAGTTGAGATTTAAAGGAAGCTAGGGAGGTCAACAGGTGGAGTACAGAAGAGCCTTTTATAGAACAGCCTAGGAGCCAGTGTTACTAGACTGAAGAGAACCTGTCAGGGAATAAGTTGTAAAAATTCCGGAAAGCCAGGAAGAATGGCAAATGGAGAATTTTGTATTTGATCCTGGAAGCCATAGGGAACCACTAGAGTTTACTGAACAGTTGAGATGGTTGGACCTGTGCTTTAAGAAAATCACTGATACTAGCCAAATGGATTGGAGTGGAAAGAAGCTAGAGGGGATTGATCCACCTGCAGGCTATTACAATAATCCAGACAAAAGGTGATAAGGTAGAAAACAGCCAGGACTCTGGCCCCAAATTCAATGTTCTTCCTCGATCTAGGGCACCGATCAATCTCTAGCCTCATCAGTCAATGCTGGGCTGCAGCAGAAACGGCCACTTAACGTCCTATCGCTGCATATAGTATCAAACGGCAGATAGGAGGAAAAGCAGGATTCTTCATCCTTACCTCTCCCTTCCCCTTGCTTTTGTTTTTTCCCTGAGGCAATTGGGATTAAGTGCCTTGCCAGGTCACACAGCTTGGAAGTGTTAAATTTCTGAGATCTGATTTGAACTCCATTCCTCCCGACTCCAGGGCTGGGGCTCTATGCGTAATCTAGCTACTCCCTCCCTTCCCCATTCTGGAAAGAAATAGTTTAAAGCATCTTTATCATGTATCTAAAATCCCAAGAATTCCTCCAGATGGAAATTGAAAAGAAAGACTTGAATTCCCCCTATATAATCCTTAACTTCATCTAAAGATGTCTAAGAATACATCCTTTAACAAGCGCTAGGTTTCCCAAAAGGATCCCAACTCTACCCAAAAAATTTCTTTTCCTAATGCTTAAAAATCTATTTAACTAGGGGGCAGCTAGGTGGCAGCTAGGTGGCGCAGTGGATAGAGCACCAGCCTTGAATTCAGGAGGACCTGAGTTCAAATCTCATCTCAGACACTTAACACTTCCTAGCTGTGTGACCCTGGGCAAGTCACTTAACCCCAGCCTCTAAAAAAATCTATTTAACTGGACAAGTCCTTTCTCTCCACAATTAGAATAGGGTTAAATGAAATATTCCCTTGACTAACAAATTAACAAACTCACATAAAGTGTAAATAATATACCAAGTTCTAACAACAGATTTTGAGGGAAAAAAGTCACTGGTCCCTATAAAAGGGAAGTAGAAAGAAGAAAAGTTACAAAAAGGAAAAACTTTCCAAAAACCAAGTTTATCAAGAGCCAGGCCTGTCTCTAAGGATTCTCCTTGCCTTTAAAATTCCTTTTATATGCATCTAGCTCTTCTCAACTACACAAAGAAAAGGGAGAGCTGTTATTTTTATTTATCATTTAAAAGTGCTAAGAGTTGGAAAATGAGGGTGAAAGAGTTTGAGATTAAAAATAATAATAATAATAATAATAATAATAATAATAATAATAATAATAATAATAACCCAGAGATGGTGGGGGCTTATTTAACTGCCCTCTTTGACATCATTAGCCATGTTAGGTGAACTGGGGTCAAAGGCCACAGAAATGAGGGGGGCTATTTACCAAGTCAAACAAGTGAAACAGGAGACCACCATGATTTGAAATATGTTAACACTAGATCAGGGTCAGCTGCACACTCCATGCTCCTATTGAGTATGTTATTTTTGTTTCTGGGAAGGAGGTTGATGGTGGTGTTTTTAAAACAAAATAAGGGCTTTAATCTTCGGTCAGAGACTTTTATAATAATGTGTTCTTATAAAGAACTGATTTTGACTCAATAGAAAGAAAACTTCACAAAAGTTAGCTATTAGTGGAATGGACTACCCCAGAAAGTAATGAATTCCCCAATATTGTGGACATGTGAGAAACCCCTCCTGGGGTTGATACTAAGAATTCTGTTTTGTTTAAATAGGCTTTGAAATAGATAGATAGATAGATAGATAGATAGATAGATAGACAGATAGATAGATAGATAGATAGATAGATAGATAGATAGGCAGGCAGGCTTTGTATCTCCTTACAGTCTAGGACAGTGATTCACATAAAACAAAATTACATAAAAGTTAATAAACATTTGTACTATATCTACAAATTTCCCCTCATATTTGGATTGGACTAGAAGACTTTAACCTTCTGTTTCCAAATAGCCTTGCTGAGTTCCTTTGATACATTGAGTACAAAAAATAGAAAAAGAAATAATAGAATACAGACATGGGTCTACCAAGAGACAGAATAAATGTCATCTTTTATTAAGTTTTTAGCCAGGTTCTTTATGTCCCAACATCTAACTTCTGTAATCTTATTGTTTTCCTAGTCCAGTGATACTTCAACTTCCTTAAGCCCTTTGAATTTGCCTGGAACAGGGAGTGAAATGGAGGAGAAGGTAATACAATATGCTTCTGTTCGTTTTAACTTTTCTATTTTGTTTTTCTTCTGTAATCATTTGCTATTGATTTTCCCCACTTTTCCACTTGCTAATTTTATGTTCCATTTATGGCTTTAAGTCTCTCCAAAGTGCAACCACATGGCCTTAAAGATACACTGATAAGTCAGCAGTAACAGATGTTACAGAATCTGTTTCCATGACAATGTGTGCTTGATGAAACTGGACCCTGCTCTGGAAAACCGAGACTCCCAGCATGCCTGAATTTGGAGGTTGACACAGATAATTTTCAAAAAAGGTTGACATGCTTCATTAAGATAAAAAGTCACTTGCCACAGCTGTTCAATGTATATGAAGGTTCCTGCAGTTCAAAAAGACTGTCTTTTTTCTTTAGCCTCCAGATTTATTTGGTCTTTCCCTTTCCCAACGTGTCCCCTTTTTTAGCTTTCATTTCAAATCTGTGAATTTCACAGCAGGAGTCAACTGAGGCTTGTGGAGAAACTGGGGGTCCTGCTCTCTTTAGAGTCATGTCTGCAATGGTGACCCTTCCCGTCTTCCCAGGGATCCAGGCAAAGGCTCCGGGCTTAAGAGACTGTACACAGTGGTTACTGTCTGACCCTTCGACAAATGAGCCTTTAAAGTTTATTTTTGAAGATGAAGTGCTCTAAAAAATGGCCAGTACATGACAAAAGGCTGAGTTTACTCATCTCAAAATCAAATCAATTTTGCTTAGCTATAAGCATCGATGTCTGCCTTTTTTACAAGTTCAGTCTTTTGGTGAACTTTTTTTGAGAGCTGATTTCTCAGTTCTTTTTTACTCTCCTCTTAGGAAAAGAATGGAAATGGGAGACTTAATTCATTTAAATTGAATCAAAAATGATAGTTACAGATTTGGAAAGTTCGGAAGCCAGAGATAACATGGGAGTTTTTATTTGCCATGTTTACTGAATACTAACTTATAACCTATGATTAGCCTAGATCCTGTTTTTCATGGATAAATATGGAAAAGTAACTGGGAAATGGAGAACTCACACTAAAATGTTACTGGTTGCACAGCTGCCACTCAGAAATCACCCTCCCCATCCCCAGCCTTAGATTGCCCTCTGGCCCCAGGGATGGTGCTGAAGCTGGGAGACATCATGGGACCTTTTGGTCCTCAGCCTTCCTTATGTGCTAAGCTTCCTGTTTTTGTTAAGTTCAGCCTTACTTTCTCTCACCTTCCGAAGATTTTTAATAGAAAAGGGAAATTTGGATATTTCTGTAGGCAACTGAAAGGAAACTAGAGAATAATGAGAATTAAAAATTATGAAGCAGGAGAGAATGATCTAAGAGGCAAGCTCCAAAAGTAGCCTAGAATCGGTGGTATCAAGGAGACGAGGCTAAGGGCAAAGAGAAAGGCCTTCTCACCTCCCAAGACTGAATCAAAGAAGAAGAGCACAGCATGATGATGCTTTATGGTCCTGGGGAGGAGCTCTCAATAGATGGCTTCCATTTTTTTCCCCACTAAAGTACAAGATTTTCTGCATACAGCAGGCCTTTTTAATGTTCATGGACCCCTTTGGCATTCTGGTAAAGTCTCTGGACTTATCAGAATAACATTTTCATTTCTTAGTATTCCATCATGATCATATAACACAATTTAAGTATTCATCATTTGGTAAAAATACTTGGGAAAAATGGAAAGTAAAATGGCAGAAACTGAGAACAGGCCAAATCTTACACCATTTATCAAAATATGGTCAAAATAAATACAAGATATAGATATATGGAAATCTCAACGCTTAAGACTATATTAAGACTTCTGGTACACCCAGAATACTGGAGGAATTGGGACTTGCCCTGGGGCAGAGCTACTCCACTGTTGGTTAGAGACTGGGTCTCAATATAAAGAGATAGATTACAAGAAAATTTGAAAAACAAAGAACATATTACCCATCAGGCTTATGGATAGGTGAGCAATTTATGAAAACAAGAGATAAAGAGCAGCTGGAGGAAGAAAATGGATAATTTCAATTATACTAAATTAAGAAGGTTTTATATAAATAAAAAGCTAGCCAAAATCAGAAGGAAAGCAGAAGTATTTACAGATAGTTGCTCAGATAAAGGTCTCCTGTCTCAAATATATGACGAACTTTGTCATCTGTTAGAATGAGTCATTCCCTAGATAAATGGTTAAAGAAGATGAACAGGCACTTTTCCAATAAGAAATCAAAACAATTTATAGTCATATGAAAAAGTGCTCTAAATTATTGAGTAGAGGAATGCAAACTAAAACAACCTTGAGATATTATTTTACACCTATCATAAAAACAACTTTGAGTAATTAAGTCATTTTGACACTTATACCCAAATCAACTACAAAGGACCTATAATTTAGAACATTTTTTCATACATTGTAAAAAGATTAGGATTCTGGTGAGTAATGATGGGATCAAGACTATATATCTAACTAGGTATGGCTAAAGTAGAGTGAAAGTTTGAATGAATTAGGAAACTAAGGATGGGAGAGTAAGGGAGATGGGGGAGAAAAGGAGAAAATGACATCATTTTGTAAACTTAAATCCCAAAGTGTAATTAAGGGCTGGAATTTGGGATGTAGAGAAATCAACCAATCAAACATTTATGAAATATCTACCACTGTGCCAAGGACTGGAAATACAAAGAAAGGGAAAAGACAGTCCTTGCCCTTAAGAAACTTTCATGAATCACATATTGATCTCCTTGAGAAAGGAAAGAGAATGATATGGGAGCTGGTAGACAGTAGAATAGGGTGATAGAAGTGATGGAGTGAAGTGAGATTTTATTTACTCAGATTCTAACCACCAGTGGGATAACTTTGCCTCAAGGCAAGTCCCAAAGTCTGGTTCCTCCAATATTCTGGATATACCAAAAGTGTTAGTATAGTTTTAAGTTTTCTGGTTCCTTCTCATTCCTCCAAAAAAGGTGTATAAGGATGTAGAGGTCACAGGTGTCAGGCCTGAGGATTCTGAAACCTTGCTAAAAATATTTTGATACATATTGGACCTTTGCTTTTGTCTTTGACTTTGAGGGAGCATAAGAGAGGCAAAAACTAGTTTAGTCACTTTTTTTGCATCATTTCAAATTGAAATCCAAGAGCTTGGACCATTTCATAGTTTCATCAATAGTACCTGCCTTCCCTTTGGAAGGGAAGAACTCTGGAATTAAGTGTCTCACCTTTGGGAGAAGCTTACTAAACATGCTTATCATTAGATGAATATATTTACCCTAAATTTTTATCTCATTCTTCTTTTGCAGAGATGAAGGGATAAACTTTTTACAGAGAACCACAGGCTCATCATGAACATAAACATTATGATTTGGGGGAGAGTAGCACAAGGGTGCTAGGAAGGGAATGTGTTGAAAAGGAAAATTACTCACATCAAGGCTCTGTCCCAAAAGATTTTAGTGCTGTGCTTCAAGAACGCCAAAACAAATTGTGATCAGATCTCCAAATGCATTTTAAAGTTTGATTTTTTTTGAATGAACAAAGGTGATAATGTGATGTTTGAAAATATATTTTTGACGTAGTTATGAAAGGACTCCAGTGTGAAGTCACTTAGACTAAGTGGTCTTAATGGCCATAAACATATAAGCAAAAACAGACAGCCTGTGCTTTTCCACTGCTTTCTCTCCTTCTGACCTTGTGTCAAACATGTAAAAGATCTTAGCTCATGATTGAGTACAGCTTCGGGCCAACTGCACTGGTTATTCCTCAAAACCTATTCCCAAGTCCCCAATTACCAACTCAAACTCTTAATCAATTTCTGGTCTCAATTAGGAAACTTCGTCACCTGCATCTGTCATAGATAAGTGATCCAGGAACTTTCTCACTGCATCTGGGTCTAATTAGGAATGTTCCCTTCCTCATCTGGAATTGGTTACCTGTTCTCAACCAAGTTCCATCTTTAAAGTTTAAGGCTTCTCTTCTCAAGAACCAGAATACTGTGCACAGTAACAGAACATTGTGTGATGAGCAACTATGATAGACATTACTTTTCAGCAATATGATGATGCAAGACAAGTCCAATAAACACGTGATAGAAAATGCCATCTGCATCCAGAGAGAACTATACAGATAATGTAGATCAAAGCATACTATTTTTCAAAATTTATTTATTTATTTATTTATTTTTTGTTTGTTTTTTTTTTTTTTTTTTTGCTGAGGCAATTGGGGTTAAGTGATTTGCCCAGGGTCACAGCTAGGAAGTGTTAAGTATCTGAGACTAGATTTGAACTCAGGTGCTCTATCCACTATACTAACTAGCTGCTCCTAAAGCATACTATTTTTTATCTTTTTTTTCCCCCTTCCTCATAGTTTTTCCCTTTTGTTCTGATTTTTTCTTTCACAACAAGACTAATATGGAAATATGTTTAACATCATTATATATGTATAATCTAAATCAAATTGCTTGATATCTTGGTGAGAGGAGGAAAAGGAAGGGAAAGAAAAATTTGCAACTCTAAGTCTAACAAAAATGGATGTTGAAAACTATCGTTACATGTAATTGGGAAAAAATAAGATATTGAGCAAAAAGAAAAAAAGGACTTCCCTTTTCGGACCCCACTCTGCGTGTACTCCCACCAAGATCCTTGTCTCTATATCTATCTCCCATGACTCTGCCTATGTGTTCATGTACACGCACATTTATTTTTTGCCTGATTGCTATGCCACAAAGTAATAATGCTCTTGCTTGAACTAGTTTTCTAAGTACCAATTTTCTATAAATCCTGAAATCTGAGTCTTTGGGGGGCGGAGCCAAGATGGCGGAGAAGAAACACACGACTCAGTGAACGTCCTCACTCCCTCACAACCAATTAGATAAATTAAGTCTCAAAATTAGCTCAGGACTGATAGATACCACAAGGACTGGAAGCACGACTTACCAGCTGAAGAGAATCTGGAGTTTCAACAGGAAAGGTCAGTTCTCAGGGGAGGAATAAGAAAGACCAGCACAGACGGTGGGGTAGGGGCACACTGCGCCCATTGCGCTGGGAGGGGCTCTGGGATCAGAGAAGCCACTGAGGTAAAGGAATCTGGCACAGGCTGTTAGCTCTTCTCTGCTAATTATTTAGCAGTTCAGAAGAGAAAGCCAAAATATTTTAAAACTCAGATTAGATTTCCCCCCCCCCCCACCCTGGGGGTGACTCGGCAGACGGCACCAGGGGGTGTGGCCTCAGCTACCTCCTGAGAATAGTTAAGAGACTGACAAGTGGGTGGATACGGCCCAAGGCAACACACACTGCCTAGCTTAGCTGGAGGGAGTGGAACTCAGCTCCAGGAAGTCCCAGAGAAGCGGAACCTTTGAACTAGGGACCACGGTTTCTGGCAGACACTTCCAGTCTGAGCACAGGGGCTTCTTACGTCACCTGCTGCAGACACCCACTCCCCACCCGGACACATAGCCTGGGCTTCTTGCTGTCTTCACTATTCTACGCCCTCGAAGCACAGTAGTGCTAATCACCTCTGAGGCACTTCCAGGGAGGGGGTGGGGAACTCTCTCCCAGAGCTCTCTCTTAGCGCGGGCGCAGGGGCCGCTGCATCCATCCGGTCTGGGAGGAAGCTGGTAAAGAAGTAAATAATTTCCTACCCCAGAGACAGACCCCAAAACATTTTTTAAGTATGAGCAAAAAAGCTAGAAAAACTATAGATTCCTTCTATACAGAGAAAGAGCGGGTACCCAACCCCGAGGAAGTTAACAGCAAAGATTCAGAAGATAACCTAAAGGGGAACGATTCCTGCCCCCCATCACATAACTCTCTCCTAGAAGAAGCTCTTAAGAAATTGAGGGAGATCGAAGAAAAATGGGGCAAGGAAAGGGAAGTTATGATAGAGAATAACAACGTCCTGAAATTGGAGTTGGAAAAAATAAAGAATTCACAGGAGATGCAGGGAAACAAAATTAGTGAATTAGAAAAGGTTAAAAAAACACAGGAAAGTAGGATTTCTGAATTGGAAAAGATAAAAAAGTCTCAAGAAAATAGAATTTCTGAATTGGAAAAAGAAAATAATTCTCAAAAAAAAAAAATTAGGGAAATGGAAAAAAATTCAATAGAGCAAAATAATTCATTTAAAAACGAAATTGGACATTTACAAAAAGAACTAAAAACTGTGAAAGAAGAAAATAACTCCTTAAAAGTCAGGATGGAACAAATAGAAATGAATGATTCACAGAGAACCCAAGAATCAGTCAAACAAAACAAAAAAAATGAGAAGCTGGAGAACAACGTCAAATACTTACTGGGAAAATCTATAGACCTGGAAAATAGATCTAGGAGAGATAATCTGCGGATTATTGGACTTCCAGAAAACTATGACCAAAAAAAGAGCCTAGATTCTATTTTACAGGAAATTATCAAAGAGAACTGTCCAGAGATAATAGAAACAGAAGGGAAAGTAGATGTGGAAAGAATTCATCGAACTCCTTCTGAAATAGACCCTAAAAAAAGAACACCACGGAATATTGTGGCTAAGCTGCAGAATTACCACACAAAGGAGAAAATCCTGCAAGCAGCTAGAAAAAAACAATTTAAATACCAAGGTGCCACAATAAGGGTCACCCAAGATCTGGCTGCCTCCACATTAAAAGATAGAAGGGCCTGGAACCTGATATTCCGTAAGGCAAAAGATCAAGGACTGCAACCAAGAATGAACTACCCAGCTAAGTTTAGCATCTTTTTCCACGGAAGAAGATGGTCATTCAATGAAACAGAGGAATTCTATATGTTTCTAAGAAAAAAACCAGACTTAAACAAAAAATTTGATCTACATCCACAAGACTGAAGAGAAACAGAAAAAGGTACACAGAACCCTTGAGAAATGTAACTCTGTTGTGGGTATATAAAAAATACTCAAGGATAATTTGATTTTACTGATATAAAAGAAAAAAAGGGGGGTGTAGTAAAGGGAAGGAGGTCGGTTCAGAAAAAGGGGAAGAAGTGATAAAAAGAGGGAAACTACATCCCAGGAAGAGACATAGAAAATACACCATATCTGAGGGAACTTAGTGAGGGGGAGAATCATTGTGTGAATCTTACTCTCATCAGAAGAGGCTCAAAGAGTAAATAATTAACATATTTGTTTTTCAGAGAATTTTCTCTCACCTCATTAAAAGGGGGGAGAGGAAAAGGGAAAAGGAAAAGGGGAATAAGTGAAGGGACTTGGAGGGAGGGGGGAGGGATCCTAAAAAAAAAAAAAAAAAAGAGGGAGGGTTGCGCGTCACAAGGGGGGTCTGTAAATTAAATATCGGGGAGGGGGATCAGGGGGGTCAAGGGAAAAAAGCATAATCTGGGGATAATACGATGGCAGGAAATACAGAATTAGTAATTTTAACTGTAAATGTAAATGGGATGAACGATCCCATCAAACGGAGACGGATAGTAGATTGGATCAAAAAGCAGAACCCTACAATATGTTGCCTACAGGAAACACACTTAAAGCAGGGAGATACATACAGAGTAAAGGTAAAAGGTTGGAACAGAGCCTATTATGCTTCAGGTAAAGCCAAAAAAGCAGGGGTAGCTATCCTTATCTCAGATCAAGCAAAAGCAGAAGTAGATCTCGTTAAAAAAGATAAGGAAGGAAACTATATCCTGCTGAAAGGTAGCATAAATAATGAAGCCATATCAATACTAAACATATATGCACCAAGTGGTATAGCATCTAACTTTCTAAAGGAAAAGTTAAGAGAACTGCAAGAAGAAATAGACAGTAAAACTATAATAGTGGGAGATCTCAACCTTGCACTCTCAGATTTAGACAAATCAAACCACAAAACAAACAAGAAAGAAATTAAAAAAGTAAATAGAACATTAGAAAAACTAGGTATGATAGACCTTTGGAGAAAACTGAATGGCAATAGGAAGGAATATACTTTCTTCTCAGCAGTTCATGGATCCTATACAAAAATTGACCATATACTAGGACATAAAGATCTCAAAATTAAATGTAGGAAGGCAGAAATAATAAATGCCTTCTTCTCAGATCACAATGCAATAAAAGCTACATTCAGTAAAAAGTTAGGGGTAAATAGACCAAAAAGTAATTGGAAACTGAATAATCTCATCTTAAAGAATGACTGGGTGAAAGAGCAAATTATAGAAACAATTAACAATTTCACCCAAGATAATGATAATGATGAGACATCATATCAAAATCTCTGGGATGCAGCTAAAGCGGTAATAAGGGGAAATTTTATATCTTTAGAGGCTTATTTGAAGAAAATTGAGAAAGAGAAGATTAACGAATTGGGCTTACAACTTAAAAGGCTAGAAAAAGACCAAATTATAAACCCCCAACCAAAAATTAAACTCGAAATACAAAAATTAAAAGGAGAAATCAATAAAATTGAAAGTAAAAAAACTATTGAATTAATAAATAAAACCAAGAGTTGGTTTTATGAAAAAGCCAATAAAATAGATAAACCTTTGGTAAATTTGATCAAAAAAAAGAAAGAGGAAAATCAAATTGATAGTCTTACAAATGAAAAGGGGGATCTTTCCACCAATGAAGAGGAAATTAGAGAAATAATAAGGAGTTACTTTGCCCAACTTTATGCCAATAAATTTGATAACTTAAATGAAATGGATGACTTCCTCCAAAAATATAGGCTCCCTAGATTAACAGAGGAGGAGATAAATTGCTTAAATAGTCCCATTTCAGAAAAAGAAATAGAACAAGCTATTAATCAACTCCCCAGGAAAAAATCCCCAGGGCCAGATGGATTCACATGTGAATTCTACCAAACATTTAAAGAACAATTAGCCCCAATGTTATATAAATTATTTGAAAAAATAGGGGATGAAGGAGTCCTACCAAATTCCTTTTATGACACAGACATGGTACTGATACCTAAACCTGGTAGATCGAAAACTGAGAAAGAAAATTATAGACCAATCTCCTTAATGAATATTGATGCTAAAATCTTAAATAAGATATTAGCAAAAAGACTTCAGAAAATCATCTCCAAGATAATACACTATGATCAAGTAGGATTTATTCCAGGAATGCAGGGCTGGTTTAATATTAGGAAAACTATTAATATAATTGACCATATTAATAATCAAATTAATAAGAACCATATGATCATCTCAATAGATGCAGAAAAAGCATTTGACAAAATCCAACATCCATTCCTACTAAAAACTCTTGAGAGTATAGGAATAAATGGATTATTCCTTAGAATAATCAGGAGTATATATTTAAGACCGTCAGTAAGCATAATATGCAATAGAAATAAACTGCAACCTTTCCCAGTAAGATCAGGAGTGAAACAAGGTTGCCCACTATCACCATTACTATTCAATATAGTACTAGAAACGCTAGCCTCGGCAATAAGAGCCGAGAAAGAGATTCAAGGAATTAGAGTAGGAAATGAGGAAATTAAACTATCACTTTTTGCAGATGACATGATGGTATACTTAGAGAACCCCAAAGACTCTGCTAAAAAGCTACTAGAAATAATTCAAAATTTCAGCAAAGTGGCAGGATACAAAATAAATCCACATAAATCCTCGGCATTTTTATATATCACTAACAAAATGCAACAGCAAGAGATACAAAGAGAAATTCCATTCCAAACAAATGTTGATAGTATAAAATATTTGGGAATCCATCTACCAAAGAAAAGTCAGGAATTATATGAGAAAAATTACAAAACACTTGCCACAAAAATAAAATCAGATTTAAATAATTGGAAAGACATTCAGTGCTCTTGGATAGGCCGAGCGAATATAATAAAGATGACAATACTCCCCAAACTAATCTATTTATTTAGTGCTATACCAATCAGACTCCCAAGAAACTATTTTAATGACCTAGAAAAAATAACAACAAAATTCATATGGAAGAATAAAAGGTCAAGAATTGCAAGGGAACTAATGAAAAAAAACTCAGAGGAAGGTGGTCTAAGTGTACCTGATCTAAAGCTATATTATATAGCAGCAGTCACCAAAACCATTTGGTATTGGCTAAGAAATAGACCGGTAGATCAGTGGAACAGATTAGATACAAAGGACAAAAAAGGGTACATCTATAGCAATCTAATCTTTGACAAACCCAAAGATTCCAACATTAGGGATAAAAATTCATTATTCGGAAAAAACTGTTGGGAAAACTGGAAATTAGTATGGCAGAAATTAGATATGGATCCACACTTAACACCATATACCAAGATAAGATCAAAATGGGTCCATGATTTAGGCATAAAGAGGGAGATAATAAATAGATTAGAGGAACAGAGGATAATCTACCTCTCAGACTTGTGGAGGAGGAAGGAATTTATGACCAGAGGAGAACTAGAGATCATTATTGATCACAAAATAGAAGATTTTGATTACATCAAACTAAAAAGTTTCTGTACAAATAATACTAATGCAAACAAGATTAGAAGGGAAGTAACAAATTGGGAAAATATTTTTAAAAACAAAGGTTCTGACAAAGGTCTCATTTCCAAAATATATAGAGAACTGACCATAATTTATAAGAAACCAAACCATTCTCCAATTGATAAATGGTCAAAGGATATGAACAGACAATTCTCAGAGGAAGAAATTGAAACTATATCCACTCACATGAAAGAGTGTTCCAAATCACTACTGATCAGAGAAATGCAAATTAAGACCACTCTGAGATACCACTACACACCTGTCAGATTGGCTAAGATGACAGGAACAAATAATGACAAATGTTGGAGGGGATGTGGGGAAATTGGGACACTAATACATTGCTGGTGGAGTTGTGAAAGAATCCAGCCATTCTGGAGAGCAATCTGGAATTATGCCCAAAAAGTTATCAAACTGTGCATACCCTTTGACCCAGCAGCGCTACTACTGGGATTATATCCCAAAGAAATACTAAAGAGCGGAAAGAGACATATATGTGCCAAAATGTTTGTGGCAGCTCTTTTTGTTGTAGCTAGAAACTGGAAGATGAATGGATGTCCATCAGTTGGAGAATGGTTGGGTAAATTGTGGTATATGAAGGTTATGGAATATTATTGCTCTGTAAGAAATGACCAGCAGGAGGAATACAGAGAGGGTTGGAGAGACTTAAATCAACTGATGCTGAGTGAAATGAGCAGAACCAGAAGATCACTATATACTTCAACAACGATACTGTATGAGGATGTATTCTGATGGAAGTGGAAATCTTCAACATAAAGAAGATCCAACTCACTTCCAGTTGATCAATGATGGACAGAGGTAGATACACCCAGAGAAGAAACACTGGGAGGGGAATGTAAATTGTTAGCACTAATATCTGTCTGCCCAGGTTGCATGTACCTTCGGATTCTAATGTTTATTGTGCAACAAGAAAATGATATTCACACACATGTATTGTACTTAGACTATATTGTAACACATGTAAAATGTATGGTATTGCCTGTCGTCGGGGGGAGGGAATAAGGGAGGGGGGGTAATTTGGAAAAATGAATACAAGGGATAATATTATAAAATATATATATATATATATAATAAAAAAAAAAAATTTAAAAATTATCAGAAAAAAAAAAAAAAAAAAAAAATCTGAGTCTTTGCTCTCACCTGAGCAACAAAAATCTATTTTCTCTTCTTCCTAACTGTGACCTCCCCACCCCACTGGAAAAAGAAAAAAGAAAAAAAAAGAAAAGAACAAATAATGTATAGTTAGTAAAATATATTTCCAGTGGCCATGTCCAAAAAATATGGTTTATTCTGAATCCCAACTCCATCACCTCTTCCAATAGGTAAATAACATGCTTCACCAAAATCAGCTACTTGGAATCATGACTGGTCATTATGTTGATTAGAGTTCTTAAGTCTCTCAAAAATTGTCTTTATTGACACTATAGTTGTGACCACATAACTTGTTCTCATTCAGCCCATTTCTCTCTGTATCAGTTCACATAGGTCTTCCTAGGTTTCTCTGAAACCTTCTCCTTCATCATTTTTCTCATAGTGTATAATACTCCTTAACATCCATCTACCAGAATTTGTTCAGCAATTCTCCAATTAATGGGTGCACCTGAGTTTTCAGTTCTTTGCCATTCCAGAAAGAGCAACTAACTACTTGGGGGACAGCCAGGCGGCACAGTAGATAAGAACACCAGATCTGGAGTTAGGTAGACTTATCTGGTGGGAGATACTTAGTGACTCTGGGCAAGTCATTTAGTCATAGTTTCTTCAACTGTAAAATGAGGATGAGAAGGAAATAGCAAACTACTCCAGTTTCTTTGCCAAGAAAACCCCAAATGGGGTAACAAAGAGTCAGACATGACTGAAATGACTAAACAACAAATAAATACTTCTATATATGATTCTTGGATCCTCTAAATTATTTTTTAAAAAATAAATTTTGAAAATTTATATTCTCAAATGGTTATATCACACAATTATTTAATGACATTAAATTGATCGTGTACCTGCTCTTTAGATAAGTGATATCTGAATAAACATTTTCTTCCTCCTCTCCCAGTGTCTCTGATCAGAGCAGAGAACTTTGCTGATTAACTAAGAGGCCCAGCCAAGGTCACCTCTACCAAAGACACTGAGTTTGGATCCTTTTAAAAAATAAATCTTGGTTGGAGAACTTTTTTCTGTCACTTATGTTCTCTACTAGAGCTTATAAAATCTCAGAGCTCTTTTCAAATCCTGACTTCTGTTTTTCATCCTGACATACAGGCTGCTCCTGTGAAATCATCTCGGCCAAAGAGACATTTCTCCTCTGCTGGGACCATTGAAAGCGTTAACCTGGACGCCATTCCTCGGGCCATTGCCCGCCTGGACAACAGCGCAGCAAAGCACAAACTGGCCGTGAAGCCAAAGAACCAAAGGGTGTCCAAGAAGCACAGGAGACTGTCCAAGGTATGGGGGTGCTCCTGCTGGTTCACAGATGCACTTTCATCAAACTGCACATGATAAGGGCTTCCATCTCCAATTTTCACAGGATAGGGCAGGCAGGAGAACTTGGCTAGGAGAAAGGGCTTCCCTTGAGGCTGAGCTGACCCACACCTGACAGGGCCATCCCCTTTATCTATGCCTAGCTGGACTACAAGTAGAAATCCTGTCTTCGGCCATCTCCAAGTTTCTTTTCTCCTTGTTGCTGCACAGAAGTCTTTATTTGTAGTAAAGGATTTTGCTCCAGCTCCTACCACTCATTTTTCTATGGCCTGTCGCTAACCACTTTTTGTGGTGGGCTAGAGAAGGTGAAAGGCTTGACTTAATAGGCTTTGATCTGGCCTGTGATTTTTATCTTATATCGTGGAAACTTCCTCCCGCGATGCTGATTAGCAGGAGTCAAGATGTGTTTCTGACATTAAATGGGTCTTGAAAAAAATAATCAAAAGACCAGTCCATGCTGAAAGCTCCTGGCCCATTTGTTTGGTGTGTTTAAGGAAAGATCATGGGATTTTCCTGGAAACACCATAGTTTTTTCCAGATTAGGAAAAGAAATTATCTTTGGGTTGCTTGGAATTTGGAAATTAAAGCAACGGATCCTTTGCTCATACAACCAGAACGTGTGTCAGAGGCAAGATGTGAGCACTCTACAACTACACCATATTGCCCTTCATGACTCTATACAAATCAACCCTTATCCCTTGAGTTAAAACTATCGTAAATACTCATTATCTGTAAAAGAAATTGGAATAAAAGCCATTTTGAAGGAGCTAATTCTGTTTCTCTCTTTGATGTTAGGACCAACAAAATGATCAAGAAAGCTTTGAGAGTCAGCTGTCTCTAGACCAGAATGGACACTCTGAGGAAGAAAAACAAACTTGGCCTGAAGAAGAACTCCAACCACTTGATTCTGAAGAAGAAAAAAGACAGCAAGAGGAATACTGGAGACATCTTGAGGCTGAATATAGAAGGCAAAGGGCAGAAAAGAAGCGCCTAGAAGAGCAAAGGCTTCAGGAAGTAGAGAGGAGGCTTAGGGAAGAGAATCAAAAACCTCTTCTGGAGGAGAAAGAGGAAGAAAAACGGCAGCCTCCAGAAGGCCAGAAGCTACAGGAAGAGGAGAGGCAAGGGCCTGAAGAGCCGGAGGAAAGTGGCCCAAAAGAGGCAAAGCAGGAGCTGGAGGGGGGGAAAAGCTTGGAGACTGAGGAGCGAACCTCTGGGCGGCAAGAGGCAGAGAAGCCCCTGGAGGAGCTCCAGAGACAAGAGGGCCTCCAAGAACAGAGGAAGCAAGAGCCAGAGGCAGCACAGACTGAGGAAGCGCCCGGGGAGGAAGCTGAGCCACCAAAGGAGGCAGAAGAAGCCCCGTTAGTGCCAGAGCTCTGGAGTCGAGAGGGGACTGAACAGAAGCAGCAGGAGCCTGAAGAGCAAGGGCAGGAGGAGGAAGGGAAGGCGCTGGAGGAGACAGATGAGCTCGAGAGACAAGAAGCTGAAAAGGAGAGACCGTTAGACGAAAGGAAATTACTAGGGGAGCCCAAAAGACAAGACTTAGGGGTAGGAAAGCAGAGCAAGCAAGAGGCAGAGAAGCAGCTCCCGACCAGAGAAAGGGAGCATGGGCTGCAGCCAAGGGAGGCGGGCCGGGAGCAGGACACCCAAGGCCCTCAGAAGCCTCCCCAAGGCCCGGAGACACCGAGGCAGTCGGAAGCAGAACGCTGCCTGGAGAGCCAAGCACCGGGCCACTCCGAAAAGCGGCCCGAGCATGAAGGCCGAGAAAAAGACTTTGGGGGCCTGCAAAGGGACAGGCAGCCAACGGGAGGCAGCCCTCGGCTCCCAGAGGAGGGAACCCGGCAGGGACATCCTCTCAAAGAGAAGAAGTGGCCCCAGGAGGAGCCGGCTCAGGTGGAGAAGAAGGAAGCCGTCAGCCTGAAGAGGGACCCAAGAGGAGAGGAGCTGAGGTGGCAAGAGATGGAGGAGAGGCAGACCATGCCCAGGCCGTACACATTCCAGGTGTCATCAGGGGGAAAACAAATCCTGTTTCCCAAGGTCAACCTGAGCCCAGTGACTCCCGGGAAGGAAGCGAGGCTTCCGGGCGTGGCCCCGGAGCCCGAGGCCGCGCAGCCCGGTCAGGCCCCGCATCCCCTCCCTTCTTCTCTCAGCATCCCCCACACGGCCATCCTGGTCACCGGAGCACAGCTGTGTGGGCCGGCCGTCAACCTGCACCAGATCAAGGACTCGGCCTGCAAGACTCTCCTGGGCCTGTCGGAAGAGAAGAAGCTGGCGGATGTTAGCGCTCCAGAAAGCTCGGTCCGGGGCCCTCCGGAGGCGCGGGCGGCGGGCGGCCGGGCCAGGCTTCCTCAGGAGGCGGCCGGCGCCAGGGCTGCCCCGGCGGAATGGGAATCCATCCGCTCCAGGATCCTCAAGACCGCCGACAACGGCCAGGGCGGCGACCGGGAGCCGCCGAGGCAGAGCGGCGAGAGCGTGGCCCAAGGCCGGCGCGACTCCCGGGGGAACCTCAGGAAAACCTTGTCAGCAAACGCGAAATTTTCCATCACGCCCGCTTGGCAGAAGTTCTCCGACGGAGGCGCCGAAGGCCAAAAGCAGAACGCCGAAACCCTTCGGAACAAGCCTGGGCCGGGGCCCAGCGAGAGGCCGGAGGGCCCGCCTCCTCCCGCCGCTGCTAATCCCGGACACCAAAAAGCTCCCGAGAGGACTGGGACGCCCGCGGCCGACCCCGCGGAGGGATGCAAATTTGCCAAAGACCTTCCATCTTTCCTCGTCCCCAGCTCCCCGCTGGCCCAGCCCGAGGGGGCCGCGGCCTCCGAAAGTGAGGCCGGCTCGGAGAAGGCCGAAGTCGGGCTCCCGAGCGGAGAGGAGAGCGCGGCGCCTTTCGGGATAAAGCTCCGCAGGACCAACTACTCCTTGCGCTTTCACTGTGACCAGCAAGCCGAGCAGTCCAAGAAGAAGAAGAGGCACAGCGCGGGGGACAATTTTGACGGGGCAGCTCCCGTTCTGAAGAGCAAGGACGGGGACCAAGAAGCTGTCCAAGGGAACCCGTCCCCTGCCCAAGAGAGAAAGGATGAGCCCGTGCCTCTGAGAGACTCTCCCGACAGCGCCCCCGAGCCCGGCCGCCAGCCGGCTCCGGCCGCCCCCCTGCTCCCCGGGAGCCGCAGCCCCTCTCTGGACCACGACAAGCCGGGGCCTAAGTCACCCCTGCCGCAGAAGCCGGCCCTGGCCCCCAAGCCCGCCAGTCAGACCCCTCCGTCCTCTCCTCTTTCCAAAATAGGAAGGCCCTTCTTGGCCGAGATCCTGTCCAGGAGGGCGGCAAAACCCGAGCAGGATGCCGGCGAGAAGCTACTCGGGAGCAAGGACGGCGGGGACCTTCAGCCACCACCCGTGCCCCTCAGCGAGAGGGGGAAGGGAGAGGAAGACGCAGCGGAGAAGAAACCCCCTTCTCCATCCGTGTCCGTCTCCCAGCAGGAGAAACCCGAGACCGGGAAAAAAGGTGGGTGAGGCTGGGAACGGGCAGAGCGTCAGGCCGGGCTCCAGGGGGACCCGAGGTGGATCTGGCCCCCCGCCCTGAGCATGGCACGTAGCATTTGCTTTTCCTCTTGCGGGATAAGAGCACCCACCTCTCAGGCTTGCCGCGGGATCAAACAGAGCAGCGTTGGTAAAGCACTTTCGCACAGCGCCTGGTACCCGGTCGGTTCCCTATAAATGTAGCCATTATTATTTGGGGGCAAACCTCAGAGCTAAGTCAGAACTAACTCAGGAAATGGACTAAGGTCTGCCAAGGAGGAGCTGCTATTATTAGCACGTTTGTTCTTCAGGGACCCACTGACCACTCTGGTATTCTTAAGCGAGACCTCTGTCTAGCTGATCTTGGAGATCCCATGTGAATGGGCAGGGAGCCCTTCCTTGCTGAAGGGATGATGGGTCCCTACCTGGAGCCCTACTACTCGGTGCCTCACTTGCAAATACCCGGCCTTGTCCAAGGCTGAGCCAAGGGCATGGAGGGCTCAAGTCTGACCAAAGAGGCAAGCTTCTGGTGCAGACCCAGGCAGACCCGAGCTAAGTTTGCAGTCAGCTACACAGTCGTGTAATTTTCTAGCTAAGATGACTGAAAAAGCCAAGAGAGAAACCAATGGGAGTGCCCACCCCATGGCGTTATAAATCCTCTTCTATAAAATTATATTAATAATTATAAATCGTAAATTTATATATATACATATATAAATGCGTTATTTTAAAAATGATACAATTACTCTTTTAGCTTAAAGCACTTTAAGCTTTGTAAAGGGCCTTTCTTGGCTTAGTTTATTTGATGCTTACAACCAGCCCAGGAAGTGGGTGTCCATGGCAGGATGAAGCTAGATCTTGACACTTCTGAGATCAATACTGACTTTACTATACCTATACTGCCATTTACTCTTCATTGAAGTAATAATAATAGTAATACTGTTTAAACTCTGCTCAGTTCGGTCAAAGTGAACCAAGCAAACTTCCACTTACATGCAGTGGTAATTAGGGCCTTTCTACACTTGGGAATGACGAAGGGAAATCTGGGTAGAAAGCAGCCAGGGCTGGCCCTGCTCTCCACCAGTCTGGGACTTACTGAGTTTCTCAAGGTCGAGAGGGGCACCCGACCTCTCTCGAGGGTGGAATGCCTTTCTCTGCACTGGACAGGATGTTTTCCACTTCACTAGTAATAGGAGCTCAGGGGACAGAGCAGAAAAAAGACAAGAGCCCGGTTTTGGTTTTTGTCTTCTCTTCAGAAACCCACTAATCACCACTAATAAACACCAACTATAACATTTGCAGAGAAGGAATTGGCTGGGTCAATTAGGCAATGAATGATAACTGACAAGAGATAAAAGACCAAGCTGCTTATTTTCTATTTTCTCTACTAAGGAGAATGACCTTTACACAGAACAAAATACCAACAGGGAATTGATACCCAAGATAAGCAGGACATGGCAAAGAGCAATTAGCTGCCTTTGATGAATTAAAGGCAGCTGGCCCAGAACAATTTCTAGTAGATGTGATTAATTCTAGAACTACCGCCAAAGATATTTCAAAGATTATAGAAAATTCTGTGATACAGGCTATAGGGTAAATGTTGCCCCACTTTCATAAAGGAGAAGAAAACTTTAAGTCAGTGAACTTGATTTTGATTTCTGGAAAAATCATTAAAGAGATGCATTTGTCGATACCGAGATTACAAAGAGACAGCATGGCTTCATCAAAAACATGTCATTCCTAACTTAACCCGATTTCCTTTTTTGATGGATTATAGGCTATCACTCATGAAATATGATCTCTATTAGGTAATAATAGACATGGAATGATGTGAATATATTTCACTAAGATTTTAACAGCATTTTTGATAAAGAATTTTCTACTTTTCATGTGGAGAAGATGAAAAGAGGAGGACTGGATGATAATACAAGTAGCTGGATTGGAAGCTGGTTGGATGGATTAATAGATACTAATGTTTCAGTGTCAAAGTAGCAGGAGGTCTCCAATAGAGTTCCTTAGGGATCATTACTTGGTCCTTAGTTATTTGACATTTTTACTAATGATTTAGATAAAGCTATAGATAATATATAGATAATACATAAAGGAATGTATACATAACACACTGGATGACAGAGGCAGCATTCAGAAATAAAATATTATGCTGAATCTCATAAATGAGATTCAGTAGGGATAAATGCCTAGTCTTGCACTTGGGTTCAAAAAATCAACAACATATTAAATCAAGGGAGACAGCATAGACAACTGTTCCAGAAAAGATCCAGAGAGTTTAGTAGAATGTAAGCTCAATAATAGTCATGAGTTTGATGTGGCATCCCAAAAAGCTACTGTAGCCTTGGGCTGCATTAGGAAGCTTATAGCTTCCAGTAATAGGGAAGTGATAATCCCGTGATCCTTTGTCTTTGTGAGTTTTCATCTGGAGTATTATGTTTCATTCTGGGATCCCTGGGTTAAGTAGAATATCAGTAAGCTGTGGAGGATCTAGATCAGCATGAGAAAAGCATCAGTGTGCTTGCTAGTAAATGCTAAATTACTAGCTTTACCCACCCCCAAAAAATTGTTTTTATATAAATAGGACATACTTTTTGCACCTGCATTAGCATTGTCTTCATTATTGTCTGCAACTCAGCCTATTTTTTCATAATGGAACATTAAAGAATTTTGAAGGACAATGGTAAGGGAAACAACTGGCAAGAAATGGGAGAGAAAATGTTAATGCCTGTTAAAAAGGTGTGTCATATACATCTGTACAATTAACAGAATGAATTGAGGCCTGATGTTGACTGATTTCTGGGGTATAAATGCTCACATTGAAAACTCAACAGCTAGTTCTCATAAGGCTTTGTGAGCTGGCTTCACCATATTCCTAGAAAGGATTCTGAGCTTGTGATGTGAGCATCAGTTGAAGGAACTGGGCTTCTTGAACTTAAGAGAAATGAAGTTTCTGGAAGGGAAGGAGAGAGATGATAGATGTCCGTTGTATGAAGGTTGTCACACAGAGGGGACAGAATCAGAAAGAATGGATGGAAGTCACAAGGTAGCTGATTTAGGCTTAATGTCTCAAATAATTTTCTAACTCTTAGAGCTGTCCAAAGGTGAAATGCTTTACCTGAAATTTTTTGAATTCATCCTCCCTGAAGCAAATACCCTGATGGCTATTTTAATTTTATAATTAATATTATATTTATTTATGGTTAAACATGTTATAATAGAGATTCATTTGTGTTTGGACTGGATGGCTGTTGAGGTGCTTTCCACCTCTCAAATTGTAATTTTGTAAGACTGCTGGTTTTAAAGTTTGAAAAAAAAAGTTTAAATCCCAGTTGAACTATTTAATCTCTTTGGCCCCAGTTCCTTATCTATAAAATGAAGTACTTGAATAACTAAGGTTCTTTCTAGCTTTAAATTTGATATATTAATTGCAAAGGTCTGGTCTAGCTCTTCTTGTCAGGATAAGCAAAAGTCCTTGCCCCACGTTGGGCGCCAATTGTAGCGCGCTGTCGTCTCCAGAAGCTGCCGGATCGCTCTCTGGGAAGAGATCTGCTGTGTCTACTCAAATCTTTAAGACAGATTCTTCTTCCTGTAGTGAACCGTTGTCTCCAGGCAGTTGCTGTTAACTCTTGTCCTTAGAAGTGACTTCCCTTCCTGCAGAGAGCCCCGTCAGGCCTGATGTAATGCAGAGAGTCTTCTTCTTTCTCTGAGAGTCCTCTCTTTTATTCTCCCAGAGAATGGGCGTGGGATAATGCAAGGGCTTCTGGGAAGAACCACCCCAGCCAATGGGCTTGCTCCTTCTATCAAGTCAACCTGAGTTCTCACCTTGTAATTGTCCAGAAAACCTGAATTCTCACCTTGTCACTGTCCAGACAACCTTGTAAAAGAAACTGAGAAACCTGTCCTAGGAAGAGAAAGGATAAGAAAGAGACCTTGTAATTGTCCAGAAAGCCTGAATTCTCACCTTGTCACTGTCCAGACAACCTGAGTTCTCACTTAGTAATCCTAACAATTAACCTCAGTTTTCTCATCGGTAAAATGGGGTAGTTGGAAAATTCAGAAATCAGGCAGAGTTCAGAACAGGAGTTTCTATAGAACCAAAGAAATAAGAAAAATGCCTGGGCTTAGAATCCAAAGACTTGCCTTTGAGTCCAGATTCTGATCATTGCTACCTAGATGACTAAATAAATTGATGGAGGATGAAGATGGTAAAGATAGCTAGTATGTATGTATGTTGTGCTTTAAATGTTTAATTCAACAAGCCTCGGGGTATAAAATATAATTTACTAGATGCTAAGATTACAATTACAAATATAATTTTAAAGAGAGGAAGGAGGTTTATGAAAACCTATAGAAGAAAGGTTAAGAAAATTGACATCTAATCACCAAAGAAAACAAGAAGTTTAATTGAACTTATCACTATTAGAAAATCATCTGTTTCAAGCAAGGAAAACCAACAAGATTGATTTCTAGTGATTTGGCTCCTTAAGCTAAAATATACAGCTCTTTCCCCTTCTTCTGTCCCTGGCCATAAGCAATTCAGCATTTTAATCACCTCCCATTCTAACCACATTTTTCCTCAATGTACTTTCTCTTCCACTTCCACCTTCACTACCTCTGCCAACTAAATCAATCAATCCAAGTAACTGAAAGGCCTAGTCAGCTGGATTCTGGTTAATCACATTTCCAATATGTATCATTGTCCAAAAGAAAGAATACAGTAGTAGTGATTCATGCAAAATCAGAATGACTGAGGTTATTCAAAACAACCACCACCACCGTCAGCAATTCAGACTGCTTTTCTCTCACAAAGGGACATATAAAGAATTTTTAAGGACAACGGTAGGGGTAACAATTGGCAAAAAAGGAAGCCTAACATTCCCATGTCTTGTAGGCCAAATTGGCATCTCTTAATGCTCTGGATTCACTGACTGAGACAGAAAAAACCAGGTAGAGAAGGACACAAAAAGAAAGGAAAGTGAATTGTGCTTTTATTTGCATAACCAACAGGAATGAGAGCTAAGATTCTTCTGCATTTGTTCCTGATTTAGACCTAGGTTCATTTTATTTGACATTAGGGTGATATTGTCTTCACACGTGAAAGATAAAGCATCTTTGCTGCTCTTTACAGTAATTTCACAAGGACCAGAGGCTGGGAAAGAAAAATACTCTTTCTTCAAAGCCCACCTGAGCTGCTGCCTCATCCATGAAGTCTTCCCTGATTTTCTCAAGCTAGCAGCAAATTTCTGGGTGTCTTCTTAGTACTTACCATGTTTTTTTACATCACATTTTTGTTTTGTTTTTATGCACTTGGTAATAATACTGACATTATGAAATATTTTAAACCTTGCACACTGCAGATACTTCTTTCTCCCTAGAACATTTTACCAACCTTCTCTTTCTTGAAAACTCAGCTCTGTGTCATCTCTTTATTGAGACCTTTCCTAATCCCTCAGATGCTAATACTCCCCCAAAATAGCTTTATATCTGCCTTTGTATATATCTTGTATTTACTTACATGCACACATTCTGTTTCTATCCCAAAATGACATCTCCTTGAATGCAGTTGTGTCCTTATCTATCCCTAGTACTTAATACAATGTCTGGTACATTTTGGTACAATCTGGTATCTTTAAAAAAAAAATTCAATCACCTAAAATTTGCCTTCACTTCCCTGTTTGAAAAAGAAAAACAAAATGCTTGATATAAGCATGTATAGTCAAACACAACAAATCTCTGCACTACTAAAAAAGAAGTCTTATTCTGCAATGAGTCTTTCATTTCTCTATATCAAGTGAGTGACATGTCTCATTATGAATCCTCTGGAATCATAGTCATTACATTGATCAGAGTTCTTAAACCTTTCAAATCTGTCTGTACAATTATCGTATGAGCTGTGTAGGTTTGGCTCATTTTACTCTGCATCACTTCATATATGTGTTTTCCCAGGTTTTTCTGAAATCATCCCCTTCATCATTTCTTATAGCACAATGATATTTCACCCATTTCAGCCATTCATCATCCTCTCCATTTCTAACTCTTTGCCACCACAAAAAGAGTGATATCTTTCGCATGTCTTTAAGAGTCTTGTTTTCAGGTAGCATAAAGCTCTCCCTTAACCTATTCTCCCAACAATTCTTCTTGTCCCCCTTCCTTGCTTTTTGTCTGCTGAGTGAAAAGTATTTCTATAACCAACTCTCTGCCTGTGTCTCTTCTACCCTCCTTTGATCCATTCAAAGAATGACCCTCAAGGTTGAACCATTACTCTACTCTTCCTGTTTGAATAAAGGTCTCTTTTTGTACATCATGTGAAGATATTTTTCTCAAACCACCTTCTCCCTTTCCTCCCCTAATGGAGACTTCTTCCCCTTCTTTTCCATCCTTTTAAGATCCAGACAACCAAACTACTAACAGGACCACTAATTAGACTCCCTGACACAAACAAGATTCTGATAGGGTTCAAAGGGGACATAAATCTTTACCCCATATTTGAATGTAAGTGGTTTGTCCTTTTTGAAGTCTCTTATGGTTGGTTGTTCACCTATATGCTTCTCTTGAATTGTTTTAGGTCTTCAAAGTTTCTACATGGTTTCTGTTCTTTGCAGCAATGATAGTTGAAAGTCTTCTAATAAGAATCTTTTTTTTTTTTTAACCTCTGAAGAATTATAACCAGTTTTCTGGTTAAGTTTTTCTTGATTCTTAGTCTGTAGGATTTGCCTTCTAGAATATCATATTCTAAACTCTCCTCCACAGTTGTGGCTGCTAAAATTATGTGAGTATATCTCCTCAGTATCCGAATTCTTTTTAAATGCTTGCAGTATTTTTTTTCTTTGACCTGGAAACTTTTATTTATAACATTCCTTGAAAGTTTCATTTTGGAGTTTCTTTTAGATGATGACTTAGATTCTTCCTGTTTTCATGAGTGGGATGTGAACATATATTCCTGTCTCCAAAACCAGCCTGTCAAGTATTATTCAGCAATACTTCCTAATGCTCTGCCAACATCTTGTGAGCACCGTCTGTGTCTTATTTCACATTTATATCTCCAGTGCTCAATAGAATGCCTTGACCTTAGTAGACAAATGCTTGTTGAATTAAACTGAATTACTTATGGCCAATAGTATAGAGGGGTACAACAAAAGTTTAGCTTATACTCTACTCATTTGTAATTTTTAATAACTTGGGTTGAAGTTGTTTACTGAATATATGAAGAAAGACTTTACTAACTAAATAATGGTGGGCATTACAGGGGACAATTTAAACCGCCCTGAGAGTTAAAACAGTTTCAGAGAACGTTAGTGTGCCTTAGGATCATATATCTATCTATTCTTTAAAGAAGGTTCAGAAGGAACAATCTATAAATGCTTTATTACTGTCAGTTTGAATCACTGTATGTACTGTTAAGTATTAAAATTGTACTAGTCTCCTTGATTAGCCTCATTTAAGATTTTAAAAATTATAAACAGTTCTTGCATTTTGTACTAAAACCATGGAAAAGGGGAAAATAGATTTCTGAACCCTGATTTCAATAGCACCAAGTATATTCCTACTGGATTATAGGATTGTACCCCTGATACCTTCATTCACAAATCACAATGGGATTTTAAATAGTCAATCAGGGACTAGACTGTAATGTCTTCTCCCCACACCCCTTGATCAAAAGAGCATGTGATTGTTTAATTTATATTGGATTACTTGCTGTCTATGGGATGTGGGAGATAAAAGAGAAAAATATGGAACACAGGGTTTTGCAAGGATAAATTAAATGCTGAAAACTATCTTTACATGTATTTTGAAAAATACATAGCTATTATTTTAAAAGTTTTTAAAAGAGCATGAGATTAGAAAATTTTGCTAACCTTAACATACCTGGATTAGGTGAGTTTACTAAACTAGTTATAATTAGGATAGCTTTACATTCCACAGCACTTATATCAAAAGATTAAGTTTCTATATTATGAGCTAAGCACTAACTCAGAAAAACCCTCTGTCCTCAAGGAGCCTACATTCTAACATGGGCACATATAGGTACACACAGACATAGCAAGAGAGTTTAGATGGGCAGTGCCTGTGTCCCAGTCAGTAAGTGAAACTAAAGTCCTGGCTTCTAGCAGCACCTATCTATGTAGGTAACTTTGGGCAAACCAGGTAAACTTTTGAGCCCAACTTCTCAGCTCTAAGCCTGGAGTTAGTCCTTGACAGCTCTGAGATCCTCGGATGCTCCATGTTTACCACAGTTCATGGGATTGCTGGTCCCTATATTTGTCACTTTTGCGGGAGGATCTTCCACCACCACCACTCTGCAGATGGCTCACTGTGATGTGGAAGTGACCCCATGTGCATAAAGACTTTACTAAGGAGGCACCAGCTCTGGCTAGACCTGACAAACTGGAAGTTTCAAGGATGGATCCAGCATGGTGGAAGCCAACCAGCATGGCTAAATGAAGTCTCCTCCCCAGAGCAGCCACTTTGGGATGATTATAGCTGCAGACAGGAGGGATTAATCCTTTGTCTTGGTGTAAGGAACACTCCCATTGCTGGAACTGCACAGCTGTTGAAGTCTTAAGAGTTTAAGGAGGGTAGTTCTATACTCGTGTTTCTCTTCACCATGATGTGATGTCTTTGAGAAAAGATGTTTCAGGAGAACTTGTAGTGAGATCAATTTGAAGCACTGACTCAGAATCTGCATTGTTTCTGCTTTTTATGGGGACTGAGATGAAGTCTCAGTTATCTTTCATTGCAAATTATTTCTTTTTTTTTTCCCTTTCCCACAGAAAAGCCTATGCTTCAGAGCTGGCACTCTTTAGAAGGCTCAAAATCGATGGAAAAACCTGAGAATGCCCAGCCACAGTGGGTCACATTAGCACTACAAAAGCAAAAGGGATTCAGGGAGCAGCAGGCTACCAGAGAGGAAAGAAAGCAAGCCAGGGAAGCCAAGCAAGCAGAAAGGGTATCTCAGAACAACGTAAGTAGACCATCGGAGCAAGTGGTGCGTGTTTAATAGACTTCTTGGGGATCCTTCTGTTTTTCACAAAGCACCTAAAGCCCCTCAATCTCAAATCTCTTAAAAGCTACCCCCAGATTCATGATATGCTGGCCTCAGCGTCCACTCAAAAGCAATAGCTCCAAGACTTCCCTGACATTTCTTTATTATAGATCAGCTAGGCAGTGGATAGGAGGAAAAAGGAAAGCAGAGTGAAACAAAGAAAAAAAACACACTGGGTTGAAAAACTCATTTTTAAAAGTTAAACTAGGAAAAAACATTTACACTATGAAATCACTATGATTTCATCAGACAACCTAACTTAATTTGGTTACATTCCATGGACTTATTAGCATATTTTCTTAATTATACCGTGAATATTATTAAGGTACAAAAAAGAAATATCCTAATTTAGGGCAGTGGAGCAAGAAAAGCAAGTAGTTGGCTTTGAGGACCTTATTCTATAGCCAGCTCTATCTGGTTTATCATAGATAGAAGAAAGCATCTTCCTACTTTAGTCACCTTGCACTGAGAGGTTTAAAAGGGTACTAGAGAGGAAATAAAGAAATTGATGTAATCACCCAGAACCTCAGATCCCCTTTTCACCAACTCGCTGACATTGGGGAGGATTCACCAGGAGCTATCTATCATCTATACTTTGGGGGTAGCTACAGGAAGGATTGTGCTGGTGTTTTACAACTGGCTCTTTTTCCACCCACAAATGTATAAACTTTTAAAATTTAATATTTTATGACCATTTTCCCCATCACTTTTTCAAGTCTAGATAATTGGCAAAACAATAAAATATTTGCAGCATTTGTATCTGCAATGTAAATGCTCACATTGAAATTTTTAAAATAAGATCTCCAGCCCTTCCAAGCAGCTTCCATAACATGCCCAAGGTATTGTCCATTAGGAATGAGCAGAACCTTCATTTTAATAGGTTTTTCTCCCTCCTTTCCCTTCCAGACTAGAGTCAGCCAGCAGCCTGAAAGCAGCAATCTTAACAGAATAGGTTCCTTCCATAAATCTACAGCCCAGGAAGAGGAGAAGAAAATTGAGACAGCTGTGTCCAGGCTGGAGCGCAGAGAGCAGCTGAAGAAGTCCAACACACTGCCCACATCTGTGACAGGTCAGAATATTCACTTGCTTCATTGGGTTTAATAATTAGAACTGAGAGTGTAACTAGTAATCGTAAGAATTTTCTCTACAATGAATGCAACAAATAGCTATCTACTCTTTGCTTGAAGACCTCCAAAATACCTTGAGATACTTTTCTGGTTATATTGTAAAAGCTTACCAAGCTTAAATTTTCCTTTCTGAAACTTATGAGGCTGTCCTTTTAAATGAAGCTGTACAATCCTGAATTGTACATAATTCATAATGCCTAACATTATTATGAATGCATTATTCAGTTAGCACATAAGAACTGTAACCTGTTCCTACATTTAAAGTAGATCTAACCTTTTGGAGTAATGACTAGTGAATGGCATTCTGTCCCATAAAACATTTCCATTGATCTTGCTATTAGGGAGAGGCTGTTTTAAGTAGAAAATATTAGTTATATGAATCCTGACCTTTTCAAGTTCAGAACATAATGGTAAATAAAACAAAAAATACTTTCATATACATTACAGAACTGCAGTCCTCCACCCTTTTTCAGTATACAACAAATTCAGCATGCAGCTACTAAAGGTATCCTGTGCGTGACTCCCTCTTTTTTTTTTTTTTGGCGGGGGGAGGTCATGTTCAAAAATATGCAATGTGCAATTCCAGGTGTTGTTTCTGATCTGGGCAAAGTACTTCCTTATTCCTAGAAGCTCTCTTTTAATGCAACTCAAGATAAAATTAGTTTCTTTGACTCTCATACAGCTTGCAAATCTCCACATATTTTTGTCTAGCTGTGCCTTCATCTTCTAAGTCAGTTTTTTAAACCCAAGACAAAGCCTTGGTTTTCATTCATTCCTACTAAATTCCTCCAATCAAAAAGACCTCGGGAATCCAAAGAGGAAAATAATTTGCAGATTTAATGCTTGATTTTACCTGGTTTGGCACACTGAATCTTGGTTATAATTTGATATGCCACTGTCCTGAAAGATGACCATTTATAAGCCAGTCTTACCAGATTTCTCTCTCTGAGAAAGAATTGATGGCTGCATCTTCAACCCATTTTCCAAAGCAATTCTCCAAGCAAATGTAGTTGGCAAATTGTTTCCCTTTGGCAAAAGCACCTGGAACATATTTTCCAATACATGAGGAAACAGAACAGAGGTGGTGCAGGATACCATATTGGATGTACCTGAGAGAAATTCTCTGACACTACCAGTTCCAAAAGCAGATTTTTTTTTCTGCCTATTTCTGGGAAATAATAGTTAAGTCAGCAAGACTGTTGCTATCTACTGCAATAATCATTCAAATTGCATTGACTACAGTTAACTTTGTTTTTAATGAATTCCCTGGTTGTCTGACCAGAATGACAAAACTGACCCATTTCTTATTAGCAGTATACAAAGCTTCTTCCTGTAGAATTTTGGTTTTTGTAAATTAAAACATTAGAGAGAACCATGTTATGAACTCATGCTGAGTTTTCTCATTTTCTAATTCCTCAATTCTTCCCATGTTAAGAAATGTTCAACATTTTCTCCTTCTGGCTAACTATTAAAGATAATTAGTCTTTACTACATCCATACTCCTAACAGGCTTCAAAGGCTATTTACAGCCAGGGCATGAGATGACAAGTCAATGGATATAGGACAGTTATCTGCATTGTGCTGATTTTTTTTTCCCTTTTCTTTTTCCTTCCAAAACCACTCTCCGAATGCAGTGGACATCTCTGATTCTGCTATGCCTGCATCTCTGGTGAAAGAAGTCCCAAAGAGATTCTCCACCCCAGATGCCGCTCCAATGTCAACTGAACCGGCCTGGCTGGCCTTGGCCAAGAGGAAAGCAAAGGCCTGGAGTGACTGTCCGCAGATTATTAAGTAATCACTTGTGCTTATCTGTACTGCTTACTGACAGCTCCTTTGTCCTTTTTATTTATTTATTTTTTTACATGGGGTGAAGAACTTGAGCAGGAAAAGAAGCATGTCCTACAGGATCCAAAAAACTATTAGAAACTGAACTGTTGTTTCTTTATGTAATTCACTATAAACAAACCATTTGCACAACGGTTAAAGCCTTGAGAGACTCCCAGTTCTGAAGACAAAACTAGATTCATGAGCTACAGGTAGAGTTCCAGGCCAGTGACCTCTCCCTGTCTCTTCCCCTTCCCAGTAGTAACAAATACTTAAGCCACTTTTTGATGCTTATTTCCACTTCTTACCATTCCTTTAAACCTAAGGCAAAACCTCTAGAACTTGGGAGGGTATCTGCTTTTCTCTAAGTGATGAGAAGGGCATCTGTACACAGAAAGAATGCTTTTCTGAAGGTTCAAGTGTGGAGGTAGCATCATCTGGCAGCAGCTAGGAGTGGTGGGGCTCCAGAGCCGCCTCCTTTACTTCACATTTCACAGACTTGAGTTTGGAGAAAGCTTCTTATTCTTATGCCTGAATCCACAATTCCAAATTCCAAAGGTTTAAGCTCCCTATGAAGATAGGGAAGGGGACTGGACCGCAGAAGCAGAATACTTTTAAAAATTAACCCAAAGCAACCTTTGCAATTTGGGGCATAGGGAAGAAAGGCCATTGTAATTATACTCATCCAAAAATCATCTTAACCTCGACAACATTAGGAAAGTCACTTTACGAGGCCTTCAGCAGATTTCCTTATCTAGGAAATAAGGTAGGTAGGCATAGGACTAGATCTCTAGAGAACTTATTTAAGACCTTATGCCCCTGACAGGGTTCCCTTCAAGAAATGCAAACATAAGGTTTTCTAAGTTGGCCATTCAAATTTGGAACCATTCAGTATGATATAAATTTCAAAAATTTATACCTTGCTACCTTAAAAATAATCTTACAGGCATAAGCTTTGGTATTTTTGCTCCTAAATGTGTACAGAAAGAAAGTTAATTGGTGGTCTCAATAGTCAGCACTGTAATGGGCTGGGATTTTTAAAAAATTGCTTTTGCATCTACTACCTACCAAAAAAAAGTCAAAATTTTGTCACAATTTTTAATATATGGTACCTCCCTATTGCCTTTACGTGTAGATTTTTATTCCAAAAGATATATTCTGGTCCTTCAGAAACATTAACAGGATTCCTGTTATTAGCATTCATCAGGTTTTTGTTTTTTTTTTTTAATGTTTACTCTGTAGGCAATGCTTGATCATTATGCCCTTCAGTCTCAAATATAGATGGAAGCATTCCATCTTATTAGCATTCTTCTTTCCTCAGTTGTAGCAATTGGCACGTATCTGGTAAATTGAAGTAACTGTGTCCTTACAAGTTGAGTTTATTTTCATGCAAACTGAACCATTTTCATTCTAAATTTACAGTTTCATGACATAAGAAGCAGTTGAAATTTTTCTGCATGTTCTTAACTCAGATGTCCATGTTTAAAAATTATAGATGAATGTATTTGTTGATTTCAATGGTTTACCCACTAATGTTTCTTAATGGAAATCTCCATTAGGGCCCTGGAATTCTAGAAGTACACCAATTCCTACACTGAAGTGGATTTTTTTTCCTCCAGTCTATAGGCTTTTGGATCGCATAAAAGTCAGAGTTTTTTAAGAGAAAGAGGCACAAGTCAATTAAAAGAATATCAGGAAGTTCTTGCTGTTTAAAAAGCTTAGAACAGGAGCAGCTAGGTGGTACAGTGGATAGAGCACCATCCCTGAAATCAGGAAGAACTGAGTTAAAATCTGGCCTCAGACACTTAATACTTCCTAGCTGTGTGACCCTGAGCAAGTCACTTAGCCCCAATTGCCTCAGGGGGAAAAAAAGAAGCATAGAACAAAATTCAGATGTCAAAAATCACCAAAATAAAAAGGACTGCTCAACTACATGGACCCTATTTTTAAAAGAAAATCAAGTGAACAGAGCCTAATCAGAGCCTAAGAAAATAAGGGTAAATTAATGTCATTTACAGTACTTGGCTTTGAACAATTTTAAAATGTACATGTTTAACATCTCGTGTAACAAAATTTGCACTAAATACCAATGAAGTGTTACTTTGCTTTACTTTTGTTGTAATCATTTTTGATCAAAGATTGGGAATTATGTTGTTGTTTTTCTAAAGTTATTGACAAATCTATTAGAGTCAGTAAAAATATGTTTTAAAAAATCGAAGACCACTATGTTGGAATATATTGGGAGGGTTGTGGTGGGTTTTTTTGTTTTGTTTTGTTTTTTACATCTTTAACCATTTACAAACTCTTCTTTTGATAAGATTATCTACCATTAACCTTTGTTCACAGAATTATGTATAAAATTAGAAAATGTGTATGAGTTTTTTGTTTACTTTTTTAAAATTTTTCAAGTACAATTGTTTCTTATACACATTAATTCCTACTAAATTATAATCCAGTCAGTTATCAACAAATGTAAAGTATGAATTGTGTCTCTTATTTAGTTTTACTTATTTCAAAGCAGAATCTTTAGAAAGCTACAGGTGCCCAGCAATGTTTTTATCAACAAAATCAAGTCAAGAGATGATGAAGATACATTACTGTAATTTTAATATTAACTATAGATTTTGGTTGTATATGGTTTTAATGTAAATCGTCCGTTATAGTTGGGGGGAAAGGGAAGGAGAAGATCTTTCAATAAAAAAAAAAATCTGTAAGTGCTTCAGTAGCAAGACAATCTCATTTCAAGCTATAGTTTTTATCTAATGTTTTCACTGAAAATGAAATTTCATTAAATCTACTTATAACACTTGTTGAACTAGAAAATTTTGGTATTTTCATTTTAGATATTATTTCACTATATAGTTCTCACTGATTGTAGAAAAAAATTGTTTAAGCATTTAGCAGTAAAAAGAAATTTGATTTGTATTCCAAATAGGAATTCATCTAACATGGACAAGAAACTAATTCAAGAATTTGGTAAAATAGCTATCAAAAAATAAATAAATAAATAAAAACACAAACCCAATCTAATGTTTATGGCTTTATAGAGGATTTGTGCACAGACTAGATTATTCACAATGGTGGATTCTTTAATTAAGAGATAAAAGAAAATCCAGCAGGAGGCCCTAATACTCGAGTTACTACTATGGTTAATTCATAGGTATTTTGTTAGGAAATTACTTTGAATCATATGCTGAGATTTCAGGAAAAATAACAAATGTAAGATAACCCTTAAATCAAATTAAGAGTTAAGAATGAAAGTCTATAGGAAAATAAAATTATCACAGTGCTCAGAGAAGGGAAAATGATAAGAGGTTGACCGAAATCATTCGGTTATTTTACTTCCTAATATAGGAACCTTGTTCATTTATAAAAACAATAAAAATATAAGTATGCTGTAAATCTCTCTGAGAAAAGATAGGAAACACAACAGCAAGCAAAGAGCTTGTTCTCATTAAGTATCCTATGTCATGTTATCCAATTCAATGAACATTTTAATAAACAATTATGTACAATAAAAGTAAAAAGACAAACATCTTTAATGTACAGAAAAATAAGACTAGATTTGGAATCAAAGATCCTACTTTTCTTTCCATTCCCTACCTTAATCTTTGTGACTTTGTACAAGTTACTCAATTCTCTATTTTTAGACCCAAGATTTTTTTTTAACTGAAGTACCTAATGGCATACATTGATGATCATACCCAGTGGTAAATAGAACTATTAGTAAGTATGATATGTGTAAGCAGCTCATACTATAGCTTCTGCAATAATTATGACCTGTAAAATAAAGGACATTCAAAAATAGTCATTCCCTGATTATTTAATAATCAAAATATCTTTGATATAGACAGTGTCTAGGTCCATCTTTCTGTACATATAAAACAAATAATTTCTATCCATCTGGTACTGACAAAAAAACACTGAAGAAGGGCTCCAGGATGGTTATTTCTGATGATTATTTTTCAGTAGCAGTCAACAAATCCAGACAATAAACATAATCATCTCGACACCCAACAACGAGCATTGATTCCCAGACCACAGGAGATGAGAAAACCTCTCCAGGAAGCTTATGGACAGTCTGTAGCTGTCCTGTTTTAGCATCCAAGATCCAGAGTTTGCCATCAGTAGATGCTGCTGCAAGCAGCATGTCACTACTGAGATTGAGGTTATAGAAAGTAAATGGCGTTGCATAGATACTTGCAGTAGCCTCAAATTTCCATTGGAAATGTCCTTCTGCATTATAACAGTAGATACAGCGATCATGGGAGCCACAAAAGATTTCTTGCCTTATAGAATCAGAGATGCATGGGGATGAGAAAACTGGTCCATCAGTAGAGACCTGCCAGACCTGCAGAGGGTGATAAAGAATCCAGCACCCCTATTTAGAGCTCTACAATGAATATGAAAATGAAAGGTTCAAAAGTTCTATATGAACATAACAGATAAATGTCCTACAACAACTTCAGTGAAAGAGAAAAGGCACCATCCTCCAAACTAACTTACACCAACTTAAGAGTGTTTTTGAGGCCTTCACATTATCATTTCATGAAACATAAATACCTGTTTCTGGCTTTCCCCAATTAACTGGCCTCCCACATGAAACCTTTGTTTCAGTGGCAAAGCCCCAGCATAAGTCAGACTGCAGTAGAGAGCACAGTCTGAGGGGGAGTCCATCTAGGACTACATTTCAGTTAGGACCTTAGTCTTTAGATCTAATATGTTTGTTTATTATATGATCCTGCAATATGATTTACAAGAGCAGGTATCACAGTACTGACATTTCTAGATTTGGAGAAGAGAGAATTACAATTGAGAAATGGATGACTCTGGATATAGTTCTTCCCAGGGGAACCGACCCTCTACATGCAGGCACACACATGCCCACCCTCCCAAGAAAGGTGACTCTGTAATCAGGGACCAGGCTACTTTGCAGGAGTGAGAAGTTGGGGAAATGAAGCAAACATGCAAATCTAAAACAATATTTCAGTAACTGTACAGCCTAGTGAAAAAACAAGAGGTTCAGTTCACCAGGTATGCAGTACTCTGGGATATTGCTAGGTAATTTAGCCTCTTAGGGTCTTACCTATAAAAGGGGAGATGACTAAAAGCCTCACTGGTCACCCCTGCACTTCATTCTCACATGATCTCTATTAAAGTACTTAGTAAACAAAGATCCTATTTACATCTAAGACTTTATCATTTTCATTATGCCTGGAAGTCAGAGGTATCTTGAGTATTACACAAACAAAATAAAATGATAACAAACAGCTCCCCGATGAAAGTATTGATTTACAAATTTTAAGAGGCAGGGAAAATAAACAAAATAAATGCAGTAAGTCTCTTGGCATCTACCATATTAACTTACCATTCAGAAATCTATGAAGAAAATGACAAATACAAAGAATTCATAGAGTTGGGAAGATTTTAATAAACTGATAAAGAATAAACAGAATCAAAACAATTATTACAACAGTGTAAATAAAAATAAATTAAAAGGAAACTAAGTTGAATTCTTGAAAAACCAATGATGACACTTATCTCATCAACTTCTCCTTCCTTTCCTCCATTCCAATTACTAACAGAGCACTACTAGGACAGAATATTATATCTAAGTCATCTGATGTACTGTAACATGTCCTTTTGCTTCTTTATTGCAAAGTAGGGTTAAATGATATAAGGAAAACTCCCTCCTTGCTATGGGAGAGTGGTGAGATTCTGTGAAGACCAAGAGCTCACTACATTTGAATATCATCTAAGATTTTGTTTCAGCATGTATCTACCATGCCTTAAAAAAAAAAAAAAATATTATAATTATAAAATTAATTTTTAAAAAAACCACTTAAAGGAAAAATGCAGAAATTTTCTTACCAGTTGTCCCATGTGGTTAAAGCAGTACAAATTCCCATCCACACAACCAATAGACACATACTGCAAGTTGCATTGTGGGGAAGAGAAAAGAGGTTTTCCACAGGAATGTGTCCAAACTCTACTTCCAGTAGCCTATTAATAACAAAAATTCATAATCATTAGTATTACTGCACTGAATGAACTCTGCTAGATCTTTATAAAAGTATAATTGTAAAACACCAACTCTTATGATTTGCCTACTAAAGTTATAAATGTAGCCTGCATGCATGTACATTTTTAAACAAATTAGAAAATGAGGATCCCAAAACCTCAAAACAAATGTGAAACCCTAACTTGGATGATCCAGGAGAAAGAATATGTCCAATCAATGTCAGTTTCAAAAAGTAAAATAAAAATAGATTTTTAATTAAAATAAATGCACTCTATTTCAGATTTTCTGATTTTATATATATGAAATATAATAAGAACTTTTACACATTTAGGCTCCAAAATGAAAAAAGATAATTTTTAAAAATACAAATCATAAAATTACTCCAGATCATTTTATACCTACAGGATTTAAGGCCAAGAGAAGTCCTTTCAATGTAGCAATATATAAATGATGGGGCTCGAGGCTTATACATGGTGAAGAAAAGACAGTTCCTTCACAATGTGACTTCCAAACACAGATCTCCTTCTGCAAATACAAAAATAAACTCACTATTTTTACTGAGGTGAAGATGAAGAGATCCAAATACATCCCTTCAAGATTATTTTTCTAAAAGCTTAAATAACAAAGTCTAGAAGGGTAAATGTATTTGCACAACACCTGACAAAAAAGAAAAAAATTTCCGTAAAACTTTTTTCAAGAGTATATTAGAAAAAGAAAAAAAAAAAAAAAAGAGTATATTAGTCCTTAATTTTTTTCTTAAATCACTTCCCTCTTTTCATCTCTCAACCTATCAAACTCTGGATATAGCGAGTAAACAAGCAACACCCACCCACATATTAGTTCCACTTCTAATAGACACAATTGTCCTAATCGTTTTCATATCCTCTACCTTCCCAGGAAACTGGATATGTGTGACATATATATGGATATGTGTGAGACTGCTAAAGTGAAATCTTACATAAATATCCAAAGCGTATGCATGATGGTCATGAGATCCCACATATATGAGGCCTGTGGATGGATCCATGATTGCAGTGCTTTTAACAGTATCCTTGGTGGCAAATATCCAATGTATTTTTCCATCACCGTTTCTGAGCACATAAATTAAGCCATTATAGCAGCCTGTAAGATAACAGAAGGACACATATGGAAGATTTAGATACAAAAACTGTGAAAATTGACAACCACTAACAAAATCACATGACCAAGCTGGATGTTATACAATCCTTTCTTGCAACATAGAGCAGAAAGAACCCATTAGTCCCATTTTTATGTATCTATTTGACAACTGACTTCAGAAAGCTGAGTGAAACCTTGCAAGAAGACTAGCACTATAAATTTGTCCATTAGTAAATAATTTACAGCCCCCAATCTCTCCCAGATTAAACATTTGTAGTAGGCAGGGCACTGGGTTGGGTGAAAAATACAAGCCTTTTTCCTAACAGTGTTAGAAGATATAAGCAAAGTGCAATGTGAGATTGGAGAAGAGAAAAAAAAAAAAAAAAAAAAAAAGTTATAATCCATCATGGGGAAGGAAGGTTCTCTGCATGAAGTTGGAATACAAAAGGCAGGGATGAGAGTAGGAAGGCTTCTAAGCATGGTGTGAGGAAGAGCAATGTAGAAGTGTAGGATGTAGAGAAAAGTACAATTTGCCAGGGCAGAAGCTGTATGAAGTAAAAACTGACATCAAAGGGCCTGTTTGTAAATGGCCTTTATAATGAATAATGACTGAATGACCCCAGTAATTGTGAATCAGAAGGAAAGGAAAGTTTGGGGAGAAAGGTGACATGCTCAATTTTGGACCTACAGAGCCAGAAGCTGGTTAAGCAGTCAGATATGGAAGTGGGACTGGAGGTTAGAAGATATGTGTGTGCATATGTGTATATACCTTCCCTGACTTTCTCCTGATGATTCACCAGAAGGCCAATAAAACTCAAAACGTATAAAATTATGGAAAAATGTGATTTAAGTACCAAGAACCCAAATAATTGCCTATCTCCTACCAAGCCCCAAAGTAAATAATACACAATAATAAAGTACCAACTACAGAAAGGCCTTTTAGGATTGATAATCCAACACAACAGTGGTCAGAATAATCATAAAAATAAAACCATACGAGAACATACTAAGACTCTCATTTCTGTATTACAAATTACAGAAAAGCTGTCGTGAAACTCCAACTATTTCTAAACCAGAAATGAAGTTAGGCTTCAGTTCTGGGATTCAGTACTACTGATTATTGATGCCAACAAGTAAGCTTACTTACTTTACTTATAAAGCCCTGAAATTGATACTGTTCCCGATTCTCCTGTAGTAGATAATCAAAGGTCAAGATTATTTCATGGCATCACAGGCCCATCAATCCTTAAAACAGCTTAACAATTACCACAGCTAGCCTGCTTTTTTCACAGCTAGTTTTGGAATTTTTATCTGAGAGAAAACATCTAAGAAAGTATACTGATTCTAAAGAGATGGATTCTAGGACCCAGATAAATGAGAAATTTCTCTAAATATACATGAAAATTTACTTCCCAAACCCAAGAGATAATGTTTAATCTCAATAACAAAGTCTTCTTTAGTTTTAAAAATGAAGATCTCTCATAAAGAAGCATCCAAATGATAATAAAAACAAATAGCAAAGTAAGAGCTAAGGAACAGAGCTTCAAAGAAACATTTTGAAGCTATCTTTTTCCCAGCTCTGAAAAGAAAAGAAAATTTGATAGTAAATTTTACAAAAAACAGATGATTTTATTATTGTTCTGCAATTTTTTTTTTAACTAGAGGGACTGTACAGGATAATAGATATAGATGGAGTCCTGTGTTCAACCCTCACCTATGACATATGTAGGATTTGAGACTATAAATTGCAGAATGGCATCTATTTGCATCGACAGCAGAAGTTTAAAAACTTCCCAGTGGGAGCACCCTAAACCACAAAGGAAATAATATCTGCAAAAGGTTTCACACAGTTCCTGGCACATAACAACTGCCATATAAATGCTTATTCCCTTCCTCCTTATACCAATGAAGTTACAAAAAAAAAAAAAACAAAACCAAACAAACCCAAAATACTTTTCATTAGCATTTCCAAAGTTATTATTTCATGATACATCTGCTAATAATTATTTCTCATCTGAAACAACACAATGTTTTATATAGTTATTAAAATTCTCTTGTCTCATAGCTTTTAGACTGTATGAATTTTCAAGGCTAATAATCCACATGCCGTTAAAAATCATCCAGAATCCTACTAACACATACAGAATTCAAAAGTTGACTCTCCTTCAAAGTCTCAAGCGTAGAAGGTACAAAACCTTCCAAATAGGTAAGTTGCCACAGACACTGTCTAGCCAACAAGAATGCACCAACCATTTCAAATAACACTTTTTCACTTAAGACAAGGACTGACAGGTGGAATTAAATTGTGAGGCAATACTTAACTGTTAACATCAGAAGTGCTTTTAACAACACCACCAGAGGCCCCTCTAAAAGCTCTGATAGAAAATGGAATTTGTAGAGTATATCCTAGGACCAGTGTAAACTTGGCTTTCCTATCCTTACTTTATTTCTAAAAACCTAAAGTTCAAAAACATACCCACTATAATGAAATTTCCACAAGGAGAGAGACAAGCTGAGGCTTCAATTCGATCTCCCAAGATCTGTTCCCATTTCACTTTCCCAGAATAGAGATCGATTGCTTGTATCCTGTGAGAATGGGATCCAATGTAGACAGTTGCAGATGATTGACTGAGAAGAAATACTGCAATGAGAGGTGAAGCATCCACACATTTGCCGGTATTGCACTTCCACTTGACACAGAACTTTATTTTCTCAGATGCTCTCACAGAAGTCTCATCTTCTGAAATTGCTGACACAGAGCTGATCTCTTCTGCACCATTCATCTTCCTGGTAACAGTTAAAGGGTTTTTGCTTGTCACATTTTGAACAAAACCGGTGGCCTCAGATGAAATTAAATCAGTAGGTATTGAAGGATTTTTTCCTAACCGAGTTCCTGTGTGTCCCATACTTAGGGAATTCTTTAAAGACTCAGAGATATTAACAAATAAAATCTGATTTCCTCTGCTCAATGCAATAAAAGCATTCTGCTCTTTGTCAGAATTCACAAGCCTTCCAGACTTCTGATCTATGTATTTGGCACTTATTTCTCCTCTATTCATTTCACTGAATTTTCTTTTTGTGCAGTAACTCCTATTCAGTAGTGTATCTTCATCTGGAAACACTGCTTGGAGAATGTGATTGTATATATCTAAGATGGAGCAATTGAGGATAACTTCTAGAAGACCAGGTATTGATCTGCCTACTAGAGTTTCAATCTCATTACTGAGCCAAATGGACTTTAAGGAATCACCACCATTACTAAGGAAGAGTGAATCTTTAGAAACTTCCAAAGGATCTTCCAGAAGTCTCAGAGATGACTAAAGGAGAGAAGACAGAAGAAAGATCAACTAAGCAACAACAAAAATTTATGACACCAAAGTCCAGCAATCATTAAGTGTACCTTAAGTAATGCCATATGCAGAAGTATCCAAGTTCTCATTTTCTGTCCCTCTCTCTATCCATATGTCTCCCCCATCCCCATCTCTCTCTTTTCTTCCCCCTTTTAATTTAAAGAAATCCGACTAGTTACTAATAAAGAAGGTCCTCATTCTATGCTGCCTCTACTACTAAGTCCTGAATCTTCAAAATTATTTACTAGCTTACTCCTTCTCAGAGGGAAGCAATAAAATACATCAATGTGTGGTTTATTAATTACATGATCCACAAGACATGTTATGACTTCAAGTGTTATGAATTCAAAGTCAAAAGGATGCCTCAAAAGTTATTGGGTTTATCTTTCCTTTTATAGATAACTACACACAAATATCTGAGTTCATGTCTATCCAGGAAAGATAAGTGCAAAAGTTGTCTTAACACTCTCTACACAGACTTTTTACCTTTCTGTTGATTTCTTTTCTTTAAATCTAATTCCTTGTTACAAAAGAGAGTACACACACACACACACACACAGAGAGTCTTTAGCAAGGGACAGCAATATTAAAAGCTTTAATAAAACATTTTAAAATTGCATCCTAATATTTAACAAACATTAATTTTTATTCCCCCTAAATTTCTTACACTACAATAAGCCAAATTTTCCTTACTCAATTTTAAGTGAAGATAAAAACAGTTTCAGAGATAATATGAACATAGTTAATAGCAAGATAGCCTCAAAACCAAAATGCCCCAGCTGCCAGTGTTGCCTCTGAAACATACTGACTATGAGCCTGGAGCAAGCCCTTAATCAATCTGTGCTCTAGGCAATTCTCTCAGGCTTTAAGTTTGAGAGGTGGTGGCCTTTATTGATTACAGCAAGTTTCTTCACCACAAAAGTTCTCCAGACCAAAGAAATCATCTCTCTAATCTTCATCTCTATCCCAGAAAAACAGATAGTCAATGTGGCTGTAAAGGTCCTTTGTACAACTGACGATAGCTAACTACATTCTTGTCACTTACGACACCTCTGGATTCTATCTAAATTCTCCAGTTTCTCTTGTAGAATGTATGCATGTAGAATGGGTACAAATGAATAATATAAAAAGCATTTAAGAAGCTGCAGGTTGATTTGAAAAAAATAAATACTGATTGGAGGAAAAATAGATACAGATAAAAATATTACACATACTTGTTATATTTATTTATTTGTGTATGCACATAAGAGCTTTCAAGCTTCTCAGAAAACAATAGCTCTATGCACAGAGTTGTTTTGAGGAAAGCACTTTGTAAACCTTACAATCTGGGACAACTGTGAACTGGAGAAAAGCAAGAGCTTTGGATCTACAATCTGAGGACTCAGGCTCCAATCCACGATCTGCCATTGTCTCCTGGGTGACATTGGGCAACTAACAATCTTCAGATCTTCAATTTCCTCACCTGTAAAATGAGGATTTTGGACCAGAGAACTCAGAGGTTCCTAACGGCTTAAAATGTCCCCTTCTAGATCAAGGATCCTGTGATTATACATAAATATAAGCTTTTATTGTTATTTTTATTACTCATCATTATTCAACAAAGTCACCAACTTCTCATTATAAGATGAAATCTTGAATTGCTAATTGGGGTCACGTGTTCATAAGCACTGGATACTTGATTCTTTTTTATGCTGCTCCCACCAATACTAATGTCTCCGTAGGACATTCATAATGGAGGTAGTAAATTTTATAGTATTCTGTGATATGGACATTTTAAAATACTGACAACATGAAATTAAGTCTGGAAAAGGAAAAACAGAGAAATGAGGATTGGGCAAATCAGCAGTACCCCATCTAACCACATTTTTCTTTTCTTCCTTCACTACCCTCTCTTATTCAATCAAGAACAATCAGCACAAAAAATCAAGTTCAACTCATTTCACTCAAGACAATTCTTGGCTGCTTATTACTACAGTCCAGGGTCACTGGGTTGAAGAGTACCTATTAGGAATATGGTTTAAGAAAACTGGAAGTTCTAGCTGAGTACGGTAAAGGCTTTGAGAAGAAACCTTGGAGTTATTTTATGGCAAACTAAGTAATTAAGTAATAGTAAACTAAGTAATTTTTCCTTGGCCACAGAGTAACTGGAATCAAACTAAACTAATGAAGCTATAAGACAAAATACTTGTGAAGCAAAAAAAGTCAGACTTGGCAAAAAGTATTTAATTCTTGACACATGTAAAATGACCCCAGTGCAATAATAAGCAAGTTAAATACTACCTTCCATAAGTACTGTAATCTTTCCCATAGTTCTTCTTTTCCTTTAAGAGTACCATTAGACTTCAAATTTATGTAGTTAAAGTAAACCTTGGTTAACTTCGACACATCTATTTTGCCTTTAAAAAAAAAAAAAAAAAAAGTTTTGTCTCAACTCAAAGACTATTTTCAGTGATCACAACCTAAATATATGTAGTTTCTTCATTTTAGATCCTAGAAATTGTATGAGAGAAACCATTTTTCATAAGTAATGATTACATTCTCCTGGCTTTTAACATTAGAGTACTGAACAACACAGTTCAGAATTAATCATAAATTCATTTATAAGACATGGTATTGCTTCTTAAATATCAGGAACTAAAGTTTGGAAACTTGTTCTAACATATTTATTTATATTATCTCACATTGAAACATGTTTCTTTTTAAAAAACACAACACGGCAAATTACCATGAGATGTAAATGGCAAGGCTTCAATCACCACAATGTCATCTGGAACTGCATAACTTGGAAGATGCTTTTGAAGTTCTCCTAAAATGCCATCCTTAACTAAATCATCTTTGGTCACCACAAACAGAATTAATCTTTCCTGATGATACCATATAACTGCACAGGATTCTACTTGACAAATTCCTTCAGCAACCTAGAATAAAAGATCCTTTTGAATTATTAGGAAGATAATTTGAAATTTGAGCTTCTGAGGATACAAATCCCCCACATCTAAAGAAAAAAAAAAAAAATCCATTTTAAGAATCTAAGTAGAAATTGCTTCAGTACTTCAAAAGATCAGTGATTATGAAATTATAAGTGTTCTCTCCACCAGTGTGGATCACAAGCCCTTTTTCTATGCCTTAAAAGACAATCTTCATGAGTTGCAATATTCAAAATACTTCATTATCTGCTAGCCAGATTTCTAATGATAATAATCTTGCAAAAGATTTTTTTCCTCCCAGCTATGGGGAGTAAATAGTGCAAATATTATTGTCCCTGTTTTATAAAGAGGAAATTGTAATGAGCTTCTCTAATCTCAGCCAGACCAGCCCGTGGATGAAAGACACATTTATTAGCCCATTCTTAAAGCCTCTCTCTGCATGGTAGGAATTGTTGAGTCTTGTAATCTGTAAACATGGATGCTTCTTCCACATCATGATGGAGCACTAGGGCAGTACTTCATATAACTAACTACTTAATTGTATTTAAATTGCTTAGCATCAGAATATCTCAAAAAGTAAACTAGTAGATTGAGCTCTTTTTAAAATTTTAGTAGTATTTTATTTTTCCCAAATACATCTAAAGATACTTTTCAACATTCACCTTTGCAGGGATGTGGGAAAACTGATACTAATACATTGTTGGTGGAATTGTGAACTTATTCAACATTCCAGAGAGTAATTTAGAACCCAAAGGGCTATCAAACTGTGCATACCCTTTGATCCAGCAGTATTTTTACTGGGATTGTATCCCAAAGAGATCATAAAGGAGAGAAAGGGTCCCACGTGGGCAAAAATGTTTGTGGCAGCCCTTTTTGTAATGGCTAGAATTTGAAAACTGAGGGGATGCCCATCAGTTGGAGAATGGCTGAATAAGGCATGGCATACGAATGTAATAGAATATTATTGTTCTGTAAGAAATGACCAACAGGATGATTTCAAGAGAGGCCTAGAGAGACTTACATGGACTGATGCTAAGTGAAGTAGAGTAGAACCAGGAGATCATTATACATAATCTGATTGTTGCTGTGTACAATGATCAGTTCTGACGGAGGTGGCTCTCTTCAAAAATGAGGTGATTCAGGTCAGTTCCAATGATCTTGTGATGGAGAGAGTTATCTACACCCAGAGAGAGACTGTGGGAACTGAGTATGTATCACAACATAGTATTTTCACCTTTTTATTGTTGGCTTGCCTTTTGTTTTCAATTTTTTTTCTTTTTTGATCAGATTTTTCTTGTGCAGCATGATGATTGTGGAAATATGTATAGAAGAACTTGCTGTCTAGGATTGGGGATGGGGGAAGGAAGGGAAAAACTTTGGAGCACAAGATTTTGCAAGGGTGAATGTTGAAAATTATGTAAGTGTATGTTTTGAAAATAAAAAAGTTTTAATAATTAAAAAAAAACCTGAAAAAACAAAAAATTCACCCTTGCAAAAATTTATGTTCCAAATTTTTCTCTCTCCTCCCCCCTCCCCAAGACAGCAAGCAATCCAATATAGCTTAAATATGTGCAATTCTTTTAAACAAATTTCATACTTATTACAGAGCAAAAATTAAATCAGATGAAAAGGGGAAAATGGAAGAAAAGAGAAAAAAACAAGCAAACAAACAACAACAACAAAAAGGTGAAAATACTAAGCTTTGATTCACATTTAGTCTCCATAATTCCTTCTTTAGATGCAAATGGATTTTTCCATCACAAGTCTACTGGAATGGCCTTGAATCACTTCATTGTTGAGAAGAGCCAAATCCACCACAGTTGGTCATTTCATAATCTTGTTGTTACTCTGTACACTGTTCTCTTGGTTCTGCTCACTTCACTTAGCATCAATTCACGTAAGTCTTTCCACACCTTTCTGAAATCATCCTGCTGATCATTTCTTATAGAACAGTAATATATCATAACTCATATGCCATAACTTATTCAACCATTTTTCAACTGATGAGCATTCACTTGATTTCCATTTCTTGCCAGTACAAAAAGAGCTGCTACAAACATTTTTGCACATGTGGGTTTTTTTCCTGTTTTATGATCTCTTTAAGATACAGAGACACTGCTCAAAGAGTAGTGCATTGAGCTCTTAACAAAAATTATTTGATAATATTCACTTATGCATTTAAAAGTAAAACTTTGTGGAGGTAATGCTCCCTTCTGTCAGTGGTGGATTTACAACATACATATTTCTGGGTTTTTTCTGATTTATTGAAAACATGGGATATAGTAAAAATTAGGATATATAATCAATTCCATCTAATACAAGAAAATTTTAAAAATCAACTTGTGAGTTCTTGTTGACTTATAATATGACATTGTCTGCAAATGAAAAAATAATCGCCTGCATATATAACTGCATAAGAGTTTAAAAAAATACTACCTGCTGTATACATTCAATGTTAATACGTTTGCCATTACGTTTAATTTGACTGTCTCGTCGTCCCAAGAAAAACACTGCTTCACCTTTCACAGTAACAAAATCACCAGTTGCTCTCATTGTGCCAAAAGGTACAGTTATTTCATCATCAAGAAAGCATATCCGCTTCTTACCACCTACACAAAATAGAATCACAAGTATAATATATCAGTGGGAAAAATATTTTAAAATAATATATTAGCAAGATTAAATGAGATAAATTTGGTTTTTATATATGTACAGTTTTATGTGCATGTGTACACAAATACGTTTATGCATATACATACACATATATGCTTACAAATATATGTATGTGTGTGTATATATATATGTATATATATATAAAAGCATATATAAACATAAATACATATAGAGAATGATAAAGAATGCAATGGCTAACATATTAAAGGTAATTTTTGAAGAATCAGATATTCATATTAAGAGGGATGATTAATTCAGAAAAATAAAAGTCCTCTCTTTTTAAGGAAATGGAAAAAGCAAAACTTCCCTAAAGTGAACTCTATCATAATTCTTTGACCTTTGAAGCACTGGTTTTAACAGGAGTAGGGTTACAAACATTTTGGTTATAAATTTATATACCAAGATCTAAACCACCACCTTCTTAAGTGTTTTTATGTAAGCTCTCAAGAATTTTGTAAGCAATTTAACACTTAGCTGAAATAATCCCAGGAACCTCCTTTGTATTTTATGCCTAAGAAGATAATTCATTTTAGATTTCTCCAAGTTGAAAATTTATATAAATTACAGAAAAATATCAGAATTATATTTTGCTATTTACTATTTCTTTAAAATAATTATTCCCAATCAACAAATAAACATTAAAGAACCTAAAAAAACTTGGCCTTCGCCTTCTTGAACTGTCAAACCATTTGCGTCTCTGACTTCGACTATTGTTCCGAGCAATGGAAATCCCAAATGCACAGGGGACTCGACTCTGCAAAAACATAACCCAATCCCCGCCCCAAAAAAAGATTTAAAATGTTTTCTTTGAATAGAACATCTTTCAATCTTTGTAAATGACATGGTTCGAAATAAAGAACTTGGAAATGCTAAATTTCATTTAGAAGCTAATAGAATAAAGATGTCATTTTTTTTTCCTCATGTAAACCTTAAATCTATCCATAACCCCATTAGGGGAATGTGGACCTCAAAATAAACCACCATGGTGAAGCAACAGAAAGCTGCAGTTGACTAAGAAGAGGAGTTACGTGGGTGGACCCCTTAAGGAAAGTCACTTTGGCAAGAAGAGAATGAAGTGAAAGGGGGAAACTTAGGGGAAATACCAATTAGGAGATTACAATAATCTAGGCAAGAAATGAAGATCTCAGCTAAAGTGGCAGCTGTCTGAGTAGTGAAGGGGTCAGATGCAAGAGATATCTAAGTAGGAATGGCAAGATTTGACAACTGACTAGATAAGATGGGGTAAGAGAGTGGGGAGACAAGGCAAGGTTACAAATCTAGGCTGACAAACTCTTAGTGATGCAGGATTGGGGGGAGATCTGGGGGTTGAATATGTAAATCTCCAAGTCATTGCTGAGAGGTAATGATTAAACCCATAGGAGTTGATGGAGTGAGCCATCGAAAGGAGAAGAGGGAGTCTAGGATAGAAGTTTAAGTTGCACTGACAGATCTGGCCAATGAAACAATGCCGCTGCATCTAAAGGCAGGAGGACAAGAGTTCCACACAGACTCAGAGAGGAAAGGCCCTCCAAGACAGGGGGGTTAACAATGTTTAATGTGACAGACCGGTGTCAGAGGAGGAGGAGAATTTAAAAAAAAAAAAAAGACCACCAGATTGTGGAATTGAGAGAATGAGAAACTTTAGCTGAATGATGAGGTCAGAAGCCTGAATGCAAAGGATGGAGGACTGAGAGAAGGGAAAGTTCAGGCAGTTGGGACAGTTTTTTCTTGGAACTTGTCTGAAAAATGGAGGAGGGAGAAAGAATCATCATTCGTGGGAATGGGAGAGTCTGGAGAAGGATTGTGGAAGGCTTTTCTGGAAGGATGGGAATGGGATGTATGAAGGTCAGAAGAAGAAAGGTGAGGAGAAGTGAAAAAAAGAGAAAGGAAAAAAGAGAGAAGGTGACCGAGGCTGTGAGGTGTGGGGAAAAGCCCAGGCCCAACAGGGAGAAGAGCGGCTTGGTCAGAGCCTAAGGCAGACTACAGTGTCTAGGCAGCACAGAGCATACAGGGCTTAGGGCTAGGAGGGCCAGAATGCAAACTCCTTCTCAGACACCATCCGTGGGACCCTGAGCAAGGATTTCATCTCTACTCGCCTCAGTTTCTTCATCTATAAAATGCGGATATTAGCACAGTATCTGGCACTTTGTAAATGTTTGATTATCATTATCATTATTTAAAAATGAGGAAAAGAGACAGCTTAATAGCCTCAATTTTCTCAGTAAAACAAAGGCAAAGGGGGCAACTAGATGGTGCAGTGGATAGAGCACCAGCCTTAAATTCAGGAGGACCCAAGTTCAAATCTGGTCTCAGACACTTAACACTTCCTAGCTGTGTGACCCTGGGCAAGTCACTTAACCCCAGCCTCAAAAAACAAAACAAAACAAAAAAACAAACAAAGGCAAGATCGTCAGGTTGAGGAGCACAGGGAGAAGGAGATAGTTTGGAAGGCTTAAAGAGATAAGAGAAGGTCTAGAATAGCTTTTGTAGGGAATAAGATAGAAAATAAACTAGAAAAAAAATCAAGGCTTGCCTTGCTGTAGTTAGAACCCTATGAAAGTTAGATAATGTACCCTGTAAAATGGGAAAGCTTTCTTGCAAGGGAGAAAAAAAGGCTCAGCAATCTTCAATATGAAGACACCTCAAGTAGACATTAAAATACACAAATAAGCCAAGGCCTAGTTTAAAGAAAAAATTGTCTGGATTCCCAACTCCCTATCCCAGATAGAATCCTCTCTACCACCATAGTGCTGCCTCCCCAGTCCAAGACCAAACCTCAGCCCTCACCCCAGAGTGCAGCTCAAATCCTCTTCTGGAATTCTGTAGCATGTTGCCCAGCTGGATACCTCCGTGACACCATAGAGATTGAATATCTGAGTCATGTTGCCTTCTTGCCTCCAGCTTCTGAGGATGCTCAGTGGTGGGAAAGCTTCACCACCCAGGGCTAATACACGAAGTGAAGTTGTAGCCGACAAAACAGATGACTTGATGAGCTGAGATCCAAATCTTCTAACCAGTGTTGGTGTAGCCTGCACACATATTTATGATAACTTAATACATTATCTTCCACATTAATTATAATTTTTATGAACTCATTTTGTATATTTCAGTCACATGCTAAAAACAAGGCAGCATTCAATACTTGAGGCTTGCAGGAAAACTGAAACTAGGTGTCTTGAATGTCAAACCAATGTTTGAGAGGAAAATTTAGGACAGAAAAAGTAAGAGATTAAGTTCATTAGCTTCTTCATGTCAACTTATTTCTAAGATATTCTGCCATAAAGGAGAAGGGAAATTTTGGGGGAAAAAAAATTTTGCTAAGCTAAAAATATTCATATATTCCCATAAATATATGAATATATATAAACATAAATATATTTATATAAATATATATTTATATATTTTAATACATATATAAATATATATTCATATATTCCCATACTAACTAAAAAAATCTTATTTATATTCCAATATTCCAGTCTCTCGATATATTTGTGGAACTATTGGAGAAAATGCAGCTACAGAAATAATGACCAGACATCTGCCTAAGGAAAATGCCATAAGATTTGCAAGAGAATTATATGGGGACTAGACAAAGATGCTTCTTTAGAGGAGATCATAAGACGCTGTGCTATAGTAGGAACAAATACTTTTTACACCCAGACTACTATGAACATGGAAAGACAGGGTCCCTCCTGGCAAGGAGAAACTCGTCGATGTTTTCAATGTGGAAAAATTGGACATCTAAGAACTCAGTGTAGATATGGAGATAGAGCGAGAAGACAGGGTGAGAGAAGTCCTAAAACTCCATGCCAAAATGTCACAAGGGCTTGCACTGGGCCTTTGAATGTAGATTGTTCCAGGGAAATGAGAGGTGAAGCTCAGCTCTAAGATATCAATCAAAAGATAGGTGGAGCATGATGGCAACTGAAGTTACACCCAAAGAGTCTTTAGAAGATCAGGACTCTGATTTGATCAACCCGCAGAAAAGCAATCACATGGCAGAAAGGGATTACCTGATAAATCAGCCAAAAAGCAATCAGATTGCAAAAATGGATTACACTTGGGGAGAATACAGTCCTTTTAAACCAACAGGGCTGTTTCCAGTAATTGCCAGGTGATGAGAAGAGATTTAGAAAGTGGTAAATAGGAGGAAATTAGATAGGTTAACTGCCTGGGAGAGAGGGTTTGCTTGTATTTTAACAGACACAAGAAAACAGATGAAGAAGGAAACAGATAGGTAGCAACAAGCACCTGGAGACAGAAAAAGAGAAAAACCTCAAAACAAAGGAGAAGATCTAAGAAACATCTGACACTGAAAGAGCATGGCTAATAAGAAGACTGTTAAAGAACTTTAAAACCAGCAGGAATCATTGGATTTCCTAAGACGAGACTAATGAACAATGGACTTATGGACATGTATTAATTCTCAATTTATGATTATTTGATCATGTTATTTGTTACATCACTTCTAGCATGTGTTATGTTACTATGTATTTATGTAATTTATGTAATTATGTGTAATATCTCCTAAAAAAAAAAAAAAAAAAAAACAACAGTGAATGACCAGAGGATCATAAGATAATTGACTAAGCTGAAAATATTTAGTCTGGGGAAGAGAAGACTCAGGCGACATACTATTTTCAAGTATTTCAAGAGCTGTACTGTAGAAAAGGAAAAAAAAAAAACAAAAAAACAAAAAAAAAACCTACTTCTCCTTTGTCCAAAAAGGAAGACCTGGGAATTATATGTAGAAAAAGCAAATTTACACTTGATATAAAAAAATTCCTAACAATTATAGCTATGCAAAAGCACAATAGTCTGGTGGCTTTTTGAAGGGATGGATTTCCCTTCACAAAGATCTTCAAGAAAAAGATAGATGGCCATTTGTGGAATACATAATAATAGAATATAGAGAAATATACAGTATAGAGAAGTATTTTGTTTAGTTCAGACCAGATGGTCTTGGAAGGCTTTTATAACTCTTGAAATTCTGTAAAATCCCACTAGTATCTTTTAAGGCAATAAGAGTCACATCTTTCATGACAAAAACTATTTTAAATAACTATTTGTTTTATTCTCACTAAAGAGAATTAAAAATCTCAACTTACCATCACTCCTCCTTATCCCCAAAAAAGAAAATCAAATTTAAAACTCTCTAGTAACATTCCATGTTTAGCACACCCTTATGAGTAACTCCAAAATGCAATTCAACAAAAAGAGATACAAGATATTAGTGAAGAACAGATATGATAATTTTAACTTAATTTATAGTGAAATGATAAATCAGTAACAGAATGCTTCAAAAATTGTTAAGACAATGGCAGATCAAATTCCTTAATGGGGCAGACAACAGTCTATTTCCAAACACTGTAAGTTTCTTTCATTTTAAGTGAAAGAAAAGAACATTTACATTCTTCTGAAAGAGAAGGCTGACAATGTGCATCAACAACAAACATTTCTGCCACTTCCACCTAAGCATAGAAAAGATAGGTTTGCACTATATAGAATTCCCAATCCCTCTACTTTTGCCCGCCTGCATTTTTTTATTTCCTTCACAGGCTAATTGTACACTATTTCAAAGTCCGATTCTTTTTGTACAGCAAAATAACTGTATGGACATGTATACATATATTGTATTTAACTTATACATTAACATGTTTAACATGTATTGGTCAACCTGCCATCTGGGGAAGGGGTGTGGGGAAGGAGAGGAAAAGTTGGAACAAAAGGTTTTGCAAGGATCAATGCTGAAAAATTACCCATGCATATATCTTGTAAATAAAAACTATAATAAAATAAAATTTTAAAAAAGGAAAAAAAAAAAAAAAGGTAGATTTGGCAAAAAACAGGGAGAGTGGGAGGGGGCTTTCTAAATTTTATTGTATCAAACCTTACCACTCTACTAGAGGGCTGGCTAGTTATAAATCCCAAGTTTTTACTTTAATTAAAAATATTTGATTTTTCAAGGCAACTAAGTTAATGTAATGCATCCTCACTACTTATGGAATTTTATCAATGTGATACTCCTTCCCCTGAAAGACTGCAAGTTCACTTTGCTTCAATAGATGATAATCTTGTGAAATTTTTATCCAAGTTCTAGTAATGAGTTTCTCCAAAATTATCTAGAACAGTCTTCAGAGAGTCTAGTCCCCCAGACTAGCAACCTAAGTGTTATCCTGCACTCTTCCTTGTCTCTCACCCAGCATATTTAAGTTGTTCCCAAGGCCTCTGCAACATCTCTCAAATAGGTTCCCTTTTCCCCTCTGATACTGCTACCATGTTGACACAAGTCCTTATCACCTCATGCCTGAACTTCTCCCCCAGCCAGCTGGAGGGTCTACTGCCTTGAGTCTCTCCCCAATCCAACCCATCCTCCATTCAGCCACTAAAGTGCAAGTCCAATTATAGCGTTCCTCACCACTCCTCCCTAGTTCCACAAATAAACTCAATGGATCCCCAATGCCACCAGGAACAAATATAAAATTCCAAGTCATTCCTAGCCCTTTATAACTTACCTTTCACCTATTTCTGTCTTCTTACAGCTTATATTTACTTCCCAAACAAATTTAAAAGACACTGGCCTCCATCCCAAACAAGACATTTCATCTCAACTCTAGGCAAACTTGGCTACCCCCAACCTGAAATACTCTACCTCTTCATTTACTCCTTTCCTTTACTGGCTTTCCTAGCTTTCTACCAGGTAAAACCCTACCTTCTACAGGAAGCCTTTCCCAAACTCTCTTTACTTTAATGTCCTCCCCTGTTATTTATTTTCTCTTTTTGCTGTATGTAGCTTGTTTAGACATAGTAGTTTAGATTTTGTCTCTCCCATCCCATCAGATTTTGAGCTTCTCAACAGCAGGGACTATTTTTGTTTTTCTTTGTATCCTTAAGTGCTTAGCACATTGCCTGATATATAGTAAGAAGATAATGCTTATTGACTAGCTGACTAAGATGGCAAACATAACTTTGCCACAAAGCTCATATTCAAAGCCTTTCCCAGTTGGCAGATAAGCAGATCTTGTATTCTATCAACCTCATTTCTAAGAACCCTATCTAATTTCTGGGCCAACAAACATCAGGGTATGACTTTAAAGGGCTTTAAATATTATGAAGAGTAAAAAATACTCATCTCAACAAACACTTGTTAAACATCTACCATAGGCAATATAATGTTAGAAACTGGGGATATGTGAACAAAACAGTTCCTTCCAAAAAAATTTCCATTTAGAGATAGGAGGGAGAGGAATATAATGTATGCAGGAAATAAATACAATTTAAGGAAAGAGTGCAATAACAACTAGGAGATGAGGAAAGGCTTTATGTGAAGATGGCATATTAACTAAGGCTAAAAGGTAAGGGATTTTAAAAGAGAAAAGTAAGGAGGGAGCACATCCAAGTTATCCAAAGCAAAGACAAAAAATGAAATGTCAAACTAGGAGGGAGTTTGTCTGGAATATAATGTGCATGCATGAAATGTCTAGGGGAAAAAAACTGAATGTAGAGGGATCTAAATGCAGAGCTAAGACTTTTGTATTTTATCTAAAGGCAATATGGAGCCACTAAAGTTTCTTGAGCAGGAAAAAGGCAAGATGACTAGCTAATTTAAATCATTGTCAAGAGAAGTGATATCTTAGGAATATTAATTTGGCAATTCTGCTAAGGACTGATTGAAAAAGAGAGAGACAATGACGTAGGCTAGACAAGAGATAAAGCAGTGCCTGGTGAGAAAGGTATCAACAAGACATCTTGATTAGATGTAGTTGGTAAAGAAGAGAAACTGAGAAGTCAAGAATAATTTTAAAGTTATGAACCTAGATAACTAGAAAAGATGATGCTTTCCTCCAGAGAAACAAATATGGAAAACTGGTGAATTTGGGAGGAAATTAATAGTGTTCTGGGCATGAGTTTGAGGCACTGATAGACTATATAGGGGGAGCCAACCATCAGGTGAATAGTGATATGGAAGCAGAGTTCAAGAGAGATTTGAAAGGTAAAAATAAAGATTTAGGAGTGACTGGCATCAAGATGGAAGATATTTGAGGGGATTACTTTCAGGAGTGACAGAGAAATATAACTTATGGATCAAGATTTTCCCATTTTAAAAATATCAGAAACCCTAAAATATTCTATGTGATCTCAACTATATATATACAAGCAAAAACCAAAAAACTTTACCTGAAGAACTGTCACATGGTGATGGTGAAATAGAACAGTAGCTAATTTTGATGGCAGCATTTTAATAGCATTGGGAACTATAAGCAGAGATGCTCCACTTGTCAAAGCAAGAAACATCTCCACAACAGATGGATCAAATGTCAAAGGGGAAGCCATGAAAATAATATCTTCATGTGTGATCTCAAAAAGGGTCCTAAGGAAAAAAATATCACATTAGGAAAAATAGTAAACATTTACTAAAAAGTTTTCACAACAAAGCTATATTTCACCTAGATTTATGAAATGAGATCACTTCCCTTTAAATTAATGAGATGGAACTATTAATTCTAAAAATCCATTTTTAGAGATTTACATGATTGAAATGTGTACTACAAAATCCCCACTTTTTGCCATTCTGCAATTATCCTCTATTCACCCAGTGCTACCTAGTAATGATCTAAATTTCAATTCTTAGCAACTTCACTGGTCTTGACATTGTTCTAAGAGACAAAAACAGTTTAGCACTCTCAAAATACTTCTTAGGCAAGCCCAATTTAGGATGTGATTTCTACGAATGCAGGAAGAGAATGAGGTTAAATTAATATCAATCAAAATTAATATCAATAGACAATATTTGTTCATTGTTGTTTAGTCATATCTGATTCTGTGATTGCATTTGGGGTTTTTTTTTTTTTGACAAAGATACTCTAAAGACTTACCATTTCCTTCAGTACCTCATTTTATTAATAAGGAAACTGAGGGTGGCATGTTTCTTAGTGTCTGAGGCCAGATTTGAACTCAGGAAGATACCACAAAACCCTGATCAGAAAACACTTACTACAAAAGCAACAAGAAATAACACAAACCTAATTTTCTTACCTGAAGCCTTGACAGCAAAACAAAGAACTAACTATATGTAAAAGTATTATGCTTCTGTAATCTCCTTCCAAAGGTCCATTACTATCACTGAAATGATGACTGCCCTTAACTTTCCTCATGTGTAAAATGAGGGGATATCAAATGTACTCAAAAATTCCTCCCAAGTCTCCAAATCTGTAGTTTTGACACATCTCATTCTCTCCACTTACTTGACAAAGTCAGAACAAAGAAAAATGTTATCACTAATATTCTTTTTAAATTAAATATGTGAAAGACTAACCAAGAACAAGAAATGACAGAATTTCCCCTTACTAACATAAACATCATTCAACAATTATATGATTCTCTAAAATTTTCAAAATATCTTTCTTACAATGGCAAGTACTTTATATCTCTTTTATAAGAAAACAGGTTCAGAAATTAAGTGATATGTCCAAGATGACACAGTCAATGTCCACTTACTCCTAAAAGAAGATAAAATAATAGGACAAAAATAATCTCTTTAAGTCTAAAAATCCAGCAACCTGTTTTTTCTTTTTAAATTTCAACAATTTTTCCTTAAAGTACAATTTAAAAGAAAGACATTTTTGTAAACTCACCGAAGATGTTGAATATTTGGTATTATACACGTATGAGGTACTCTAACAATCTTGGGGATTCCTGTAGTTCCTGATGTATGTAGAACATAAGCCAAGCAATGTGGCAATCTGACATCCATGCATTCTTTTTCGTTTTCTTCACTGCCACTCAAAGAATTGATGCAATCCTTCTTTGTTTCCTTTCTATCACTCTCTTTTTTAGTATGTAGAGGCAAGTTCACATCAATCTCATTCCAGTGAAGTTCAAAAAGTGTTAAATCAGTACAGTCTACTGTAATGATATTATTTAACCAAGTTGCGTGAGAAAATTTGAATTTCTACATTAGATGGTCAAAAAAAAAAAATTTAAGTTAAAAAACAAATTTCATCTCTGACATGGGATAGCTTCAGAAACACTATTACAGATATTCTATATTATGTTACATATGTAGATATTATATAAAGCAGTGTTCAAGTAACACTTTTCATACCATATTTTTACAAATTTGCCGAATCAATGAGGAGAAATGCAGTGCAGTAAAAAAGAAAACAAAAAGAAAACAAAACAAAACAAAAAAAACCCCACCAGTCTAGGAGATAGGTAGGATTCCAGTCCAGATATTCTTTTTTCTGTAAAAATCACAGGATTTTAAATACTGATATGAAAGAGACTGTGGGTCATTGGGTCCAATTTGTATTCAACTGAGGCCATGTGGGAGTGACTTTCCAATATCACACAGGTGGCATCAGTACCCAGAACAGAAATAGGTCAGCACCAAGTCCAGGACTATTTTTATCATATCAGGACAAATTCTATCCCCTCTAACTCCCCATATATTTTCATATGGTCCTATGACTGTAGAAATATAATAAAAGTTTGTCCCAGTGCAGACTTACAAACCATCTAAAACCAAACACAAAGGCACTCCCTGACCTGCAGGCAGCCCATAAAACATCTTCATTGCCATTGCTTTAGTCCCCTTTAATCTGCTACAATGTGAACCAAGCTTTGTTTTAATTTTTATAAATTGAAAAAAAAAAGTTCAAAGAAGGGAAAGAGCCAGACCTGACTATGGGGGGGAAGGGGAGGTCGGGACACTTCTTCACTATTACCAGCCCAAGACTTCCCAAGTTCCTGTTATGGCCAGAGACCTCATCGCCCCATAGAACCTCTTCCTTCCTCACTTGTCCAGAGTGTCTGACCCTTCTCCCTTGGCTTGTCTCTGAACATCTCCTTTACTGACTCGCCTTCTAGCCCTGGCAGACACCAAGCTCTTCCTTGCTCTCTCTTCTACTCTCTTACTTGGGAACTCCCAAATCTAGATGCCTGGCTCTAGGACCTCCCCCAAGTCCTAGTTACATACACCTTCCCCACCCCTGCTTAGGGAGTATTATGGGCAGCTAGGTGAAAGAGCTTATGAACTTATGACTTATGAGCTAAGGGGCCACTCTGTAAAACAGGAATAGTCCCAGAAGGGTGACGGTGAAAATTCAAGGGCATCACATAATTTAAATCAGGTTTGAATCATAAAATTGTGAAATGTTAGCATTCACAAGGAAGTTAAGAGTTCACACAGTATAGTTCTGTTTTATAGGTGAGGAAGCCGAGTTTGAAAAATGTAAAGCAATTCGTTCAATTTCATTGTGAACATCAAACAGGTCCTTCTAGACTAATTCAGAAAATTATAACATGGGAAAATTCATTCCAAGTTCTCAAAAACCAACTTTCAGATTAACTTTTAGAACAGAATCCACTCACAAAGTGGGAAATTCCTGTTTAGTCCTCCATTCTATCTTCTACTAGTAAATATAATAGTGAGTATAAAACTGGTTTGTTTGTTTCCAAAATAGATAGCTGTCAATGCTTTGCTGAAAAAAGCATTGGACATACAAAATATTTTAAATCTCCTTTAAGGAAGAGGGAGGGAGAGAATAAGGTAATAATAATAATAATAATAACAGACTGACATGAGCAGATCAGAGGGCACAGTTGAATAGTAATGGGAAATAAAGCAAGTTGAAGACATAATGGAAGACTGGACTCATTCTAGGAATTAACAGAAACACATCACTCTCACTAACCTAAAGTCTAATAGCTATAGTCCCTCTTTTTTTTTTTTTTTTTTTTGAAAACTAAGACAAGATTCCTCAATTTCAAACACCAAGATGAGTATTACATTTTAATAGTAAACCAGTTTAGGTCCCATAAAAATGGAAAGATGTATAATATTTTAAGTCAATTAATGTTTTCATTAAATGTAACACTTGAGGGAAACAAAGTAAACTAGGTGTCCGGTGGAAAAAAAATTCAAACATAAGACAAATGTAATATTTTATGGACTTACATCGACTTGGCTTTTTTCAACAAGGATATACTTGAGGTTACATTTTTTCATAAAATAGGTTGATAGCTCTGGTGGTATATCTGGATCAACAGGACTATATGCAGCAGGAACTTGAAGAATTCTAAGAGGGCAAAAGAAAATCTTTTAAGATGATACAGTTAAGTTCATTTGTGTTACTTTAAAAGCTTTCTAATGGGAAAAAAAAGCTGCCAATGCTTTCTCACTGCTTTGATTATGTATATTAAAAGGTTTGGTTTTTTGTTGTTGACTTAACTGCTTCTCTGACACTTGTGATTAACGTGGAATCTGAAGAGATTTATCCCAGCTACAATACTATTTGTAATCCGTTAACAGTGTCAGAAACATAAACTAACTCAGTGTACATGTACTATGTTTGGGTTCAGGCAAAGTACAATATTAATTTATTAATGTAGCTTTAAATTAGCTCCCTCTGGTGGCTTACCCGCACAATAGAATTTTTCATTTTGCTTTCAGGCTACAACCAAAAGCTTTTCATTAAAAATTTAAAGACTGACACAGATAATTAGTTAAGCATGACTGTCACATTTTCTAAAATAATAAGTGTTTGGAGAGTTGACGTCAGATTTTTTAAAAGCCAGGGTTTAAATTTAATCTCTAACACAATAAATAGCTGAGTGATACACAAATAAGATTATATAAGTGCAGTTTTGCATCAAAATTGGTAAAGAGATTTCCTTATTCAGAGTTCCCTACATCAATAAAATCACGAGCTTGGATTAAAAAAATCACCAAAAACATTTTCATTAAAATGCTTATTTGTTATATGGGTCAAATAAAAACATCCAAATATTTCTCTGTCAGCTATAGCTCCAGCTTTTCGTAAACAAGTTTAAAATCATTACCTATTTATAGGATTGTGTTCTCTAAGGAAATGTTCTACTCAATCTTCTAGAATGAAAATAGCAGTATCTAAGATGACAGCCGTAAACAACAGTAATGCCCACTATATGTTACAGTTAAGAACCTTAAAGATGACTAATAATCTTCATATAATAAATTATAATACATAACAGCTAATTACGAATACAAAGATCGTCACTAAATGGAACCCCTCCAAATAGCATTACCCCAAAATCCAAGCCGGTAAATTTATTCCTGGATAGCAGTAAAGCCCAATTTCACGAGTCCCTTCAAACCTGCACTCGGACTGCAAAAAGCTGGATAATTCTGAGGCAAAATTGACCATCGACTTGTAGGTGTGATAGACGGGCCGTTGTTCATTACATCCATCAAAACATACGGCTATTCGGTCCGGATAAAGGGCAGCAGCTTCGAGCACCAAGCCTTGAAGAGTCATTTTCACAGAAACTTGATTTCTTGAATAGTGAAGAAAAAAATATTTGAGGATGATTTTACATAATTTATACTTAAGAATGTAACTGAGGTAAGCGACTTTTTTCAATTCTTCATCTTTAACAAGTTTGTTTAGCAACTCCACTCTAACTAAAAACTGCTGACAGGATGACCTCCTCTAATTATTCCCCAGCTTGACCTCCCTTTGAGGAAGGCAGCCCCAACTGCTGAGCCTCGGAGCTGCGCGGTATCGCGTCAAAACAATCGCCAGCTCTTACAAGGCTCCGACCGCGTGTTCCCAAAGGGGCTCTCGCTGACCTCCGAGAGGGAGCGCGGGTACGGCCCCGCCGGCCTGGCCCCTCCGGGTTTCCCAGGTGTCAGTGGGGCTGAGGCCGGCCTCAGCGATAACTAAGGACGGGAGAGCCCGAGGGAGGCGGCCTTCCTCCCTGCCCCTGTCCCTCATAAAGGTAGCTAAGTCCGGAATCGGTCCGGAGGGCGGCCGCACGGGTTAAGATCCGGGGAAGGGGGAGTAGAGGTCGCTCTGGCTGCTGGCAGTGCTGCGGCGAGGAGCGGGTCGGAGACAGGGATTAGGGGGACAGACCAAGCCCGCGGCTCTGGGCTTTGGAGGCCTCGAAAGCGGGACTGCAGGATTTTGTATGTTCTCTCTTTTTTCCTTTACTTCTCGGACCTCAAAACCGACGGCCCCTAATAAGACTGGGGGGCCGAGGTGGGGACTACATTGACAGCTCAGGGGCCTCGGTTAGCCTTCGGCCCCTCTAGGCGCAGCTCCGCCACCGTTCTGGAAAGCCTGAAGACCGGCGGGTCTCGAGCGTGGCCCCGTCTCCTCCTCCACGCCCTCTGGCCTTCCCGTTCCGGAATATCATTACTTCAAGTTCCTTCACGTGACGGTACTGGGGGAATTTGTACATTTTAATCCGAGAGCAGGGCCGGACAGCCGGGCCACAGCCCTGGGACTCCACTTCCTACCCACCGCCCTGCACCGCCCTGAAACGGGACTCAGCCCCGCCCTCGGCCCCCACAGTGCTCAGCGCCCGTAGCCGCTAGGAAGCCTAGGAGACGCGAGGCACGTCCGCCATCCGACGCCAAGAGCGTACTCACTTCAACGCCTCGCTCCCCCTCTTTCCTCGGCCGGTGAGTGACGTCAGACTCCGTGACGTCTCGCGGCGACTCCGGAACTGCGTTAAGGGGCGTAGAGCCGGCGCTGCCTAAACCGGAAGCGAGGAACCAAAACACTTGTGTATTTTGGTTTTTCGGGTCCTGTTCAGCGCCTTTGTATTTTAACTGGCAGAAATCCTGGAGTAATTCCCCATTTCCTTCTCCAGCGCATTTTACAGCTGAGGAAACTGAGGCAGGCAGGGTGAGGGCCTACCGGCTCGCAGCACCCCGCTATCGACTGCAAGAGCAGACCGCCTTTAAAGCTTTTTGCCACTTGGTGTTTTTTGCAAATTCTTACATCACGCCTCGTCAGCACTTGGGCACCGCTGGCTAGTAAGATTCCGCTTAGTCGCGGGAGGGACCTTCCTTAACCAGTCTGTCTCAGCTCAGTTCCGGCCCCCTCACCTCTGTCCCCGAACGACGTGAGGCGGCCGTTCCGGAACTGGCTACGGCCATAGGGCAAGCTTAGGCTCGGCAGCCTTGTGTCAGTGACCGGCCCGAAACATCCTAGGACTTGGTGACATCGGCACGTAAATCATTGAAGCTGCCCTGGATGCCCCTAGCATTCGGCGAAGTGGCCCCAGAGCGTTAAGTCACGCCCGGCGCCGCCCTCGCCGCTGGGGGCGGGCTCCCCTCCGCTCCTGGGGAAGCGGAGCCAGGCGTCTAGGCCCGTACTCTGTCCTCTCCGGGATTCAGCCACATCCGGTTCCGCTCTGATTTCGCTAGGATCTCTTGGGTTTTTATGTAACGCACGGGAACGCGGCGGCAGCGGCCCAGCCTGGCTGCTGCCCGATGCCGTCTGCCCCTAGGCGACGTTTTTGGTTTAAACATAAAATATGGACTTGGGGGCTTTTCCGTCCCCACCCCCACCCTCCCTGGTGGAACTTACAAGTGCGTACTAGCCGTTACACACTAGGAGAAATCTAAAAGTGTGAGCCATTCTTCGTTTTGATTTTACGTAGGACCAGAAGTTACTGGTTTGGAATATATAATATGTAACTGAAATGTCTAATCTCCTTCAAAAAGGGGAAATTGTGTCAAGCATGGCCTCCCCCCTCTCGGATCCCATCCCCTTTGAGTAGCTTGTAATTCCCTTGAATGATGGATTTCTGAGCCAATGGTCACACACATTTATACCTGAATTCCAAGCTCGGAATCAAATCAATCCCCAGAGATTTTTACCTCAAAAAGAAAGTTTTACACTTTGGGCCAGATACGGTTATTTCATATTTTGTTGCAATAACAATAAAATGTTACCAGGCCTTCAAATAAAACTTTTTTAAGTCACCCAACACTCCTTTCTTATTGAGTTAAAGTTCAAACATACTGGATTTCCCCAATGAGTGCATACAGGATTGGTTATTAATTGGAAAAACAAAACAAAAACACTGGTTAATAATTTTACATCTTCAGACTAATAGACGTCTTTCAAGATACTATCTATTAATCCCTAAAACAAAAATACATTTTTAAGACTAAGTTCAATATGTAACTTAAAACAAATAATCCAAGTACAATTTCAAAATGTTCACTCATAAATCACATAAATCAGTTCTATACTAACTAAACAAACTTGCATAGTTCTCCCTCCTTATGCATGCAGTGTTTACAAGGAAAGAAGGGACACTATTTTCTCATTAGACCAATTATTATTTTAGAATTTTACAATTTTTTCACAGGACCAACAAGATTTTATGACATTGCCCAAGCAGATGGTCCCAAGGAACCTAATAAGTTTATTAAACAATGAGATTTTACAAGGTTTTTTCCTTTGTTCTATTTTGCACCCAATAAGTATTATTCTCCCCTTTTAAAATATGCCCAGTCTTATATCCCAAGGAAATACTAAAGAGCGGAAAGGGACCTGTATGTGCCAAAATGTTTGTAGCAGCCCTTTTCATAGTGGCCAGAAACTGGAAGATGAATGGATGTCCATCAGTTGGAGAATGGTTGGGTAAATTGTGGTATATGAAGGTTATGGAATATTATTGCTCTGTAAGAAATGACCAGCAGGAGGAATACAGAGAGGCCTGGAGAGACTCACATGAACTGATGCTGAGTGAAATGAGCAGAACCAGAAGATCACTATACACTTCAACAATGATACTGTACGAGGATGTATTCTGATGGAAGTGGATTTCTTCAACATAGAGAAGAGCTAATCCAATTCCAATTGATCAATGATGGACAGAACCAGCTACATCCAGAGAAGGAACACTGGGAAATAAGTGTAAACTGTTATTTTTACCTTCTGAATCCAATTCTTCCTGTGCAATAAGAAATTCAGTTCTACACACATATATTGTATCTAGAATATACTGTAATATAATTAACATGTATAGGACTGCCTGCCATCTGGGGGAGGGGGTTGGGGGAGGAAGGGAAAAAATCTGAATAGAACTAAGTGCAAGGGATAATGTTGTAAAAAATTACCCATGCATATGTACTGTCAAAAAGTTATAATTATAAAATAAAGTAAAAATTAAATTAAAAATAAATAAATTAATTAAATAAAATAAAATATGTCCAGTTAGGAACCTTTCCCAGTAAGATCAGGAGTGAAACAAGGTTGCCCACTATCACCATTACTATTCAATATAGTACTAGAAATGCTAGCCTTGGCAATAAGAGCCGAGAAAGAGATTCAAGGAATTAGAGTAGGAAATGATGAAATCAAACTATCACTCTTTGCAGATGACATGATGGTATACTTAGAGACCCCCAAAGACTCTGCTAAAAAGCTATTAGAAATAATTCAGAATTTTAGCAAAATGGCAGGATACAAAATAAATCCACATAAATCCTCAGCATTTTTCTACATCACCAACAAAATGCAACAGCAAGAGATACAAAGAGAAATTCCATTCCAAACAAATGTCAAGAGTATAAAATATTTGTGAATCCATCTACCAAAGAAAATTCAGGAATTATATGAGCAAAATTACAAAACACTTGCCACAAAAATAAAGTCAGATTTAAATAATTGGAAAGACATCCAGTGCTCGTGGATAGTCCGAGAAAATATAATAAAGATGACAATACTCCCTAAACTAATCTATTTAGTGCTATACCAATCAGACTCCCAAGAAACTATTTTAATGACCTAGAAAAAATAACAAAGTTCATATGGAAGAATAAAAGGTGGAGAATGTCAAGGGATTAAAGAAAAAAAAGTCAGATGAAGGTGGCCTAGCTGTACCTGATCTAAAGCTATATTATAAAGCAGCAGTCAACAAAACCATTTGGTATTGGCTAAGAAATAGACTAGTCAATCAGTGGAACAGATTAGGTTCACAGGAGAAAATAGGGTACGACTATAGCAATTTAGTGTTTGACAAACCCAAAGATCCCAACTTTTGGGATAAGAATTCATTGTTTGAAAAAAACTGTTGGGAAAACTGGAAATTAGTATGGCAGAAATTAGCTATGGACCCACACCTAACACCATATACCAAGATAAGATCAAAATGGGTCCATGATTTAGGCATAAAGAATGAGACCATAAATAGATTAGAGGAACAGAGGATAGTCTACCTCTCAGACCTGCGGAGGAGGAAGGAATTTATGACTAGAGAACTAGAGATCATTATTGATCACAAAATAGAAAATTTTGATTACACCAAATTAAAAAGTTTCTGCACAAACAAAACTAATGCAAACAAGATTAGAAGGGAAGTAACAAATTGGGAAAACATTTTTACAGTTAAAGGTTCTGATAAAGGCCTCATCTTCAAAATATAGAGAGAATTGACTTTAATTTATAAGAAATCAAGCCATTCTCCAATTGATAAATGGTCAAAGGATATGAACAATTTTCAGATGATGAAATTAAAACTATTTCCACTCATATGAAAGAGTGTTCCAAATCACTATTGATCAGAGAAATGCAAATTAAGACAACTCTGAGATACCACTACACACCTGTCAGATTGGCTAAGATGACAGGAACAAATAATGATTAATGTTGGAGGGCATGTGGGAAAACTGGGACACTGATGCATTGTTGGTGGAGTTGTGAAAGAATCCAACCATTCTGGAGAGCAATCTGGAACTATGCCCAACAAGTTATCAAACTGTGCATACCCTTTGACCCAGCAGTGCTACTACTGGGCTTATATCCCAAGGAAATACTAAAGAAGGGAAAGGGACCTGTGTGTACCAAAATGTTTGTGGCAGCTCTTTTTGTAGTGGCTAGAAACTGGAAAATGAGTGGATGCCCATCAGTTGGAGAATGGTTGGGTAAATTATGGTATATGAAGGTTATGGAATATTATTGCTCTGTAAGAAATGACCAACAGGAGGAATACAGAGAGGCTTGGAGAGACTTACATCAACTGATGCTGAGTGAAACGAGCAGAACTAGGACATCACTATACACTTCAACAACAATACTGTATGAAGATGTATTCTGATGGAAGTGGAAATCTTCAACATAAAGAAGATCCAACTCACTTCCAGTTGATCAATGATGGACAGAAACAACTACACCCAGAGACGGAACACTGGGAAGTGAATGTAAACTGTTAGCACTACTGTCTATCTACCCAGGTTACTTATACCTTTGAAATCCAATTCTTAACGTGCAACAAGAATATTGGATTTACACACATATATTGTATCTAGGTTATACTGTAACACATGTAAAGTGTATGGGATTGCCTGTCATCAAGGGGAGGGAGTAGAGGGAGGGAGGGGAAAATTTGGAAAAATGAATACAAGGGATAATATTATTTAAAAAATTACTCATGCATATGTACTATCAAAAATTTATAATTATAAAATTAATTTTAAAAAATATGCCCAGTTAAATACTTGATAGATTTTAACCATTATAATGATGAAAAACATGGATTATAGACCATAATCCCAACCTTCTCTCCCCATCTTCTCAGCAAAGACTAAGTTTGGGGGAAAAAAAAAAAAAAAAAGCCCTAAACTTTAAATGACCTGGCAATCCAAAACCCCTTTTGCATACCTAAAAAAGACCCTAGTCTACTTTTCTGCCAGAACCCTCCTTGATATAAGAATAACAACAGAAATCTCATGCAAGACCTGTCTCCCTGGCCTTGTCCATTAAGTATTTACTTAGCAATAGCTGTAAAGATGTCAGATAAGAAAGCAGGCTAATCTTTTGTCTGATTTCTGTCAACCTAGCTTCCACTAAACCTACAAAACTAGATGTCTTTTTTTATTTACCACCATGCACTCTGGATGTGGTCTCCTATGTGGTCAGTCAACTTTCAGTAAATTCGCTGATTAAAAATTACTATTTCTCAACTTGTCTGTATATCATAGCATAACAATAACAATAGCTTCTAATAAGTTTATCAATAATTTTACAGTATCCAGATTAAAAGTAAAATTTTCCATAAATACAACTGCATTATCCCCTTAACTTTTCTTATTCCATGATTTCAAAAATTCACTATACAACAACTAAAAACACAGTAATATACACAATGTCATATTTAAGACAAAAACCAACTTACCTGTCAGATAACATCAGTTGAATTCAATGCATTTTCAAATCAAGTAACACTAATATTATCACCATCAACATTTTATACTAATCACATATAAAACACAATATAATTACTCAATACGAAGTAATTCAGCTAAATATTACTAGTAATATTAACAGTAGTTAACATTACGTAGTACATACCATGTGCTAGGCAATGCTTTAAGCATTTTACATTACTTCCATCATTTTGATCCTTAGAAAATCCTGGAAGATAGGTACTATGATTTATCTCCTTTGCAAATTAAGAAACTGAGGTAAAAAACTGAGATAAAGGTAAGGAAACTTGCTTATGGTCACACAGTTAACAAATTTCTGAGGTTTGATCAGCTTAATTTCAAATAATAAACTTGAACACAATTATCCCAATAGGAGAACACATCTCACTTAGCCTGAAACAAGAATAAATTCTATCACATCTGGATGCATAAATGATATAAAACAGATTTCACATTAGAGTACTGCCAAAGATTTAGTGACAGTAGTATTCTCAGTAGGATCCACAATGATTATACCTTATATAATAACATACACTTCTATTGGTTCTTCAAATAATTCCATTATGCAAATATATTACGATAGTTACCATATCATAACTATATAACATTTATTTCCTTAAAGAGATCAAAACTTTCCAAAACTTGAAACTCTTGTGTATTTTCAAATCCTATTAAACTTTCCCTCTTTCTTTCTCTATACATTCTTTCAAAATTGCCCCTATCCAGTTTCCTTTGGAATTTTAATACCTCCCTTACCTCCTTATAATTGCTCATTTTTTCATCTTTATTTCCCAATCATACCCCAGGGCATAGAAGTAATCTTGACCCTACCAAGTTCTTTATAATTTGGCACAAAAAAATGTTTTTACATAACCCCAGTTAAGTGCAATATTATTGCCTTCAGAGTTCGTAAGAGCTTACGAACATGATCGTTTCCAAATTTTTTTCCAGTGACCTTGTTCCTACTTTACTTAAACAATTAGTTATTATGCCATTTGCAGAAGAACAAATTTTTTTTTCCAATTTAAGTTTTATATTCTACTTGTTTCCTGACTTAAAAACAAGCTTTTTTCTTTTTTATGGTGAGGGAAACAGGTGCCAGATAAATTTAAATTGCAAATTTTTATCTTATCGGTGAACTAATCTTCCCTCCCCCCACCCCCAGCACTAAAACAATAATTTCTGTTACTCTCCAAGGAAAGTGTTCTTTCCACGTTGTTTCTTTTTCCTTAAAACAAATTCTATAATGTTACCTTCATATTCACTTCAGCATTTATGAAAATATTCAAATGAAATTTTTTAAATTCCCATTTTGAAAATTCAAAATAGAAAAATTACATTTCAGTCTTCAATTTATGACGCCATAAATTTTTGCATACGGAAAAGATTTCTTCATAGCTATTTTTTTTTTAACTTGGCTGGAGTTAAAAAAAAAAAGATCCTTTCTGAAGAAAATGTTTACTCTCTTTCAGCTGATCAGGCCCCAGAAAAACATGTTTTTTCAAAATTAAACTAGCTAGTACAACAAAACAGATATAAGAACACACAAAATCAGTACACACACAAGAAAGCCTTCAGGCCACATTTAGGACATTTCTTGTACATCTTCCGTCAGTTTTGGTGTTTTTAGTTACCTCCTTTTCAATTGGGAATATTTGGTTCAAGTTTCAATATGTCTTCTGAGTTCAATGAAGATCCCTGCCTAAGGGAAAAAAAAAAATTCTCCATGGCTTTAACAATGACTTCCTGTTAGGGGCATCATGAGGCCCATGCCTCAATAACATCCTCCAACTTCAATCAGAAGCATTGCTTGAAGAAAAAAAAAAAAAAAAAGATTTACCAGGTTGCAGTTGATAATTACTGCCAAATAGTCACAGGAAACATTAACAGAACAACATAAGAAACAAGCAGAGATGAAGCTTCCCCAATAACATAAAGGCTTTACTTGACTTGGACAGAGTTGATATGGAGGAGTCTTCCTCTCACAAGGAAGTCTCTTAGCAAAAATGTCCCACTCAGCTCCTAGCTGGCTCACCAGTTCTTGCAACTGAATTTAAAGTAAGCCATGGCAACAAATTAAAGGTTATTTAGCTTCTCAGAAAACCAAAAGATCCTGAACAAGGGCTAATAGATCATTTAAAAGCATTCAAAAATTAGAAGATAGCAAATAGACAGATTTGACAAAGAGGAAATAGCATAAGGGAGAATGAAGTGAAATTATTCCCCAAATAGGCTTAAGTTTAGGCTAGAAGTGATAAGAGCTTAGAATGGGATAGTGATTAAATAAATAGAAACAAATAAGACAGATTAAAGAAATTGCTGAACTAGAAACGATGGCACACTTTGTAAATTATAAGTAGGAGATGAAAAAAAGTGAAGCCAAAAATAATCCTGGGTTTGTGAAGAGACCTGAAAGATCCTTCAAAAATAAGGGAAGTTAAGAAGAAGGGTGACTTTAGAGTATGTAAGGGTATAACCATGATTCAGGTCAATTCCAATAGCCTTGTGATGGACAGAGCCACGGTATTTTCACTTTTGTTGTTTGCTTCCATTTTATTTTCTCATTTTCTTTTGGATCAGATTTTTCTTGTCCATCATAATTGTGGAAATATATATAGAATTGCACATGTTTAACATATTGGACTACTTCCTGTGTAGGGGAGGGGATGGGGAAAAGGGAAGGGAAAAAAATTTGGGACTTGAGGTTTAGCAAAAGCAAATGTTCAAAATTATGATATTTTGAAAATAAAAAGCTTTAATCAAAAAAAAAAAAAAGAAAGAAAAAAGAAAAACCAAATAATGAAAAATAAACCTGCTGTTTTAAAAAAATTATATATATATACAAATAAATCAACTACTAAAGAAAAAAAAACCCTTGTTTTAATTTCCCTTTACATTTACTGAAATATCTTTTACTTGTGGGTTTTTCTAGATAATCATAATGGTTCTATCAGCTAGTCATTTAGTACAGTCTAAAGTATTTTTGGTCTACCAACATATATCACTTCCTATTTTTGTATTTCCTAGTATTCCAATAAATTTTAGGTGTCACATATAACATGCCATGATTTCACCGTTCTCCAATTATTGAAGAAACAGTAGTTTTTACCATTATAAATATCTTTGCGCAGTTCCTTTGTATCATACTTAGAAAATCACTAGGTCAAAGGGTATCACCAGTTTTATGATTCACTGTATCTGCCTTACATCAAATGCCCTCTCTTCTGATAGGCAAAAGCAGACACACTGAGGAACACTTACTTCCCAGGTAGGTAGGACCTTCAGGAAATTACAAAGGCAGCTAGGGGTCACTGCACCTGTAGTCAGGAAGGCCTGAATTCATATCTTACCTTCTTCACTATTTTTATGAGATCCTGGGCAAATCACTTTAACCCGTTTGCCTCAGTTTCCTCAACTATAAAATGGGAATGATAGTCCCCATTTCCCAGCATTGTCATGAGTAGCAAATAAAATCTTATAATGTGTAGGATAGTGCTTGGTGCACTTTTTTGGAGGGATAAGGCAATTTGGGTCAGCTTCCTGTCTCAGTCTACATTTGACCATATACTTTGGTAGTCTCAGCAGGACTCAATTTGATAAGGCTGCACCCATTCAGTGATTAAGGCCAGATAGCAACTGAGGCAAAGTCAAAAACCAGTTAGATAACCCACGGACAGGGCACAAGCTCTGTAACCAAAGGGACCAGCTTGAGAGTGTTGAAAGCCCCCGCAATCTAACATGAAATGACAGCAAGTACTTCTTTGCTCCATTCTAGGCCCAAGTGACTCCATCACTACCAGCTCTCTCAGATAGAGATGGGCAGGCTGAATTACTAGTTTGACCAAGAGGCTTTTCTCATTCATTTCAGATTTCCTCCTAGATCGTTAGGCCACCTAGTCTTATGTCACTGTGGACCTCACAGAAGGAGTGCACTAATATGCCAAAGCTTGATGCAAGTATAATAACATCTATCCATCCATACTGACAGGGTAAAGGAAGGGAGTCCAGTATTGGACAAGAGAGGGGTGTATCGGTATTTTAGAAAACCACAAAGCTCCTAAATTTCATCAAACTTCTTCCCGACCCACTTAGCTACATGGGTATATGCAAAAATTGGATTTAAAACTGTTAAGATTCTTACAAGGTGCTAAGTCACTGGAATGGATAAGAGACAATAATTATCTAATTCAGTATGATTGATATGACCCTGACCCTACAAGATGTTATGGGCCAGAACTTGAAACAAGATACTGAGTGGAATTGAGGAGACATGGTTTAAATCTAATTTAGCATTGATCTAATCCTACAACAAATAATGATTTCCTAGTGATTAAATGATTGGTGTATACTCAGTGTGCACCATATAAGGAAGAAGTTCTCAGGGCCAGGGAGGACTTTGGGAAAACTTCTGGGAGATTCACAAGGCAGAAACCCACAATCCCACACTCTTGGAGGCAGAGGCAGATTCATTCCAACTTCGACTTTTGTGCTGGCTGCAGAGATAGGGAGGACGAGAGGCTGAAGCTGGCTGGAGACATTCAGACAAGAGCTCTCAGGAACCAAGGAGAGAGACAGGCCTCTATTAAAGCTAACCAGGCATAGGAAAAGATTCAGGATTTTGAAGGGCACAATAGAAGATCTGGACTTTAACTCCTGGCTGAATTTTGGGATTATTGAACTGAACTGAAAGGAAGGCTGCCCCCAGAAGCTCCCCAAGAAACCTGCTCCCGAGAAAACAATTACAATCTAGAGAAACAGACCATTACAAAAAACAAATACCAATAAAATGGCAAATGGTGAATGTTAAAGCTACATTATGTCACAAAGTATGAAATACTGGACTTCACCTTATCAAAGAACTATGATAGCAAATGAGGATAACCAGTGATAATCACATAACACCAGGGAAGGCCTTCAGTATCTTGAAGGGCCACCCTATGGTGAAGATCTGAGAAGCCCCATGGGTCTAGAACCTATCATATGCAGGCAAGCATGGAGGAACTGCAAATTATTAAGAAATGGAAATTCTATTTCACTGAAATTACAGAGTTATTTAAGTAGAATCTATTTAAAACCACCCTTAAAATTGGAATCTATTCAAATCTTTCTAAATTAAATTTTTCCTGCAAACAAAATTTTGCTTTAAAAGCTGTAATTTTTTTTTAAAGAATTCAGTATACTCTTTAACATATATAACATGTATTGGTCAATCTGACATCTGGGGGAGAGAGTGGGGGGAAGGAGGGGAAAATTTGAAACAAAAGGTTTTGCAATTGTCAATGATGAAAAACTTTAAGTGCCTACTGTAACAACTTCAAATAAATTACACATTTTTTTTTAAAAAACCCAACACAATACATTTGCTCCTAAAACTGAACAAGACTAAAAAGTTGTGCAAAAATAACATATGTAGACCCTTTTCAGTCTGAAAAAATGTACAATAAAAGCATAATTCAAAGAACATAGTAAAATATAAATACTGTTTAAACTGGGAAAAAAAGTCATTTTCTGAGGTTGATTTTTATATGTTATCTAATCTGACTTTTTTTTTTTTCAGTTTAATGATTATTTCCATTGTTTTTCCCCCAGGTTATTTATTAGATGTCTTTCCCCCATAATTCTCTATATTTAGGGAACATTAGAGACCATCTAATCCAACTTCCTTTTTCAGATGAGGAAAAGGAGATAAGAGTGAACTTGTTAAATTCACTCCAGTTATTGCAGATTCTGGTTGAATCGAGGGCCTAATTCCAACTCCAAATCTCACTCTTCTCTAAACCATGGTTTTGTAAAGCAAGTTTTCTTTTATCTTTATTTTCTCCCATGTCAGCTTACTTTCTACATGCTATTTTTCCCCCCACAATATTCTTAACTTTAATTCTTTCTTAAAATTTTACAACATCCATGACTTTTTGGACATCTCATCAGATAGCTTCCATTTTCTTCCCATCTGCATTACTTTCTAAATTTTATTTTCTCATCTGTTTTCCCTCCCCCAATCATGTCTCAGCTATTTTGATTCTACCTCAAAGAGTCAAAACATTTTGAATGGAAGACATGAATATTACTTTTCCTCAGATTTGAAGATAGGTAATTACTACCTGGTTGCACTGTTTATGGCTCATTTGTAATGGTGACCTTAACAAAGCTACAAATTTTCTTGCCCTCCCCCCCCTTTTTAAAAATAAGGTAATTGAGGTTAGGTGACTTGCCCAGGATCACATAGTTAATAAGTATGAGGGGCTAGATCTGATATAGGTCTTCCCAATGCCAGGCCAGCAACTCTGTCCCCAGATATCACAGACATGAACCACTTTATTTCACTTTAAGCAAAACAAAAATCATTGGGCCCCTATTCAAAGGAAATTACATTCATCTTGTCACTATTTTAAGTGACTAAATTCTGTGTCCCCAACTTTTAAAAAAATTGTTATATATGAAATAGATTTTAAGTTTTCATACATATCCGTTGAAGTGAAACACATATACAAGTGAAAACATGTACTGTCATTGAGTTTCCTTCTTTCTTCACAGAGATACCTTGAAATTTTCTGAAACTTTTTATGTATAGAAGGTGGCAATATCTCAATAGGATCTAATACAGTAACATAAGTGTCACTTGCTTTGGCCTAAGAGAATCCTTGTCCCAATTAAATTGAACTAACAAGTAGCGTCATTATTTTCCATAATACTGTACTTATTATCATATAATGTTTTCTGTAGGTACTTATCTTTGGTACAGTATATGGATCTAATTAATCCTTTTTATGTCCATTTGAATGTTAGATTATCAGCTTTTGATTAAAAATAGGAAATATGAAAGAATATATTTTCAAGAAGTTATATTAACTGATCAGTAGAAAAGTAAAAATAAACCCAGTTAACATTATTTTTGACACTATAAAAATCGCTGTTGAGTCCCTGGAATTCATCCAGTATTATAAAAGCATCTTTCATTCAGACAGATCACAAAGAAGTCATAAAAAAGCTAGTATATTTCTTGCAAAAACATCTTTCAATTTACAATATTCTATTTACATATTTTATAATGAAAATGAAATAAAAGGACACAATAAAGTATATAGACAATAAAATTATCATCACTATTTCCCCCCATCAGAATTATATAAAAACTACTTCAACATTTAACAATAAAATGAAAACACAGACAACATAAACATGAAAGTCAAATCAGATTTTGATTTAGTACTTCCCTGAGTCCCTGATTTGCAAAGTCAAATGTAAGGCTGTTACAAACATGTGACTTAAAGGCTTTGACTCCCAACAACCCACACATATAAAGAATCATTCTGACATGACACAGCAGAAAGGTTCATGTCAAAATAATATTCCTTATCAAGGTTTCTTTAAAATTGCTATCAAAGCCTCTACTTTGGGGAAAGGGCAGTTGGCAGCCTATGGAAAGCGAACACTGAGTACATGGGACTTGTCATTTGTGCTACTGGACATGAGGATAAGCCAGAACAAGTAAATTTGCCAACTTCCTTGTGCAACATTTTCACTCATAGATATTTGAACAAGTGATGAAGGCAGGTTGTAGGAAAGCTACCCAAGACCTATATACTGTAATGATGCTACATACTGCCTGGATGTTACATAGGGTCTGTTGATGTGTGAAAATATACCAAATAATAAATCATTATTAATAACTTAAATTCTCAAACAAGTTGTGTCATAAAATATAATGTTCCATTCAGTTACATTAAGAAAACAAAAGTTTACATATATATATATATATATATATATATATTTTTTTTTTTTTTTTTTTTTTTTTTGGCTGAAGCAATTGGAGTTAAGTGACTTGCCTAAGGTCACAGAGCTAGGAAGTGTTAAGTGTCTGAGAACCAGATTTGAACTCGGGTCCTCCTGACTTCAGGGCTGGTGCTCTATCCACTGCGCCCCCTAGCTGCCCCAAGGTTTATATTTTCAAATCCCTACCACTACCACCACAAAAAGCCTAATTGTGGATGCATCATCACTTGAATATGAGCACAAAAAATATCAATTTTCCATGATTTTTAGAATATATAAAAAATATGTATCTATGCAAGTTTACCTTTTTGCACTTATGAAAATAATTGATCAGTTGAAAATGAGAATTTGTCATGTTAACTACTAGACTAACCAATGATATGATTTTAAAGGTCCCACTCAAATTACAAGCAAAAGGTAAAAAAAAAAAAGCAGCCCTCCTGCAAAGAATTCATTATTTTACTTAATATTTCAAGTTTTTCTTGGAGCACCTCAGACTTGCAGTTCAGAAAACAGGTTCAAACAACTCCTATAAATATGAGTACCAAAATAAAGTCAAAATTATTTTCAATTATTTTGCTCCTCTTCCCTATACGTCTAGGAGACATGCCCTTACATTCTATTTTGTGACATTACCAGCAGAGACACAGTAAACAATGAAATATAGTTCAGTTTCATCCAAGAAGCCTAAATTACAAAATAAAACACAACAAGCTAGAATGGTTCCTAGTTTTTATCCTAGGTCCATGGATTCTTTATTATTCCACGGGCAGTCTCATGAAGCCTATGAACCCCTTCTCAAATTACTCTTTTTTTTTAAACATTTAATTTTTATTCTCAATCACAGTAAACAGTTTTTTAAAACATTTTTTAAAAAAATCTGAGTCTCAAATTGTTTCCTTTCCTCCCAAGCCCCTTGAGACAGCAAGCATTTAAAAATAAAATATATAAGTTTAATAATGAAACAAATTACAAGTGAAAGACAATTATTTTTTAAAAATTGTTTTTAACTCCATGAATTCCCTGGTCTCGATGATAGTTTTATTTTTCAGTGATAGAAAAATTTGAGGATATGAATAAACAATTATTTTGTACTACATTTCCATACAACATATATGTACTGTATACAACAAATCCCTATGGACTCTTCATTCTACTCTTTTGTGGGACATACTTGAAGTTATGAACACCCTGTCAACTCACCTGCCTTGTAATGGTAAAATTGGTATATATATAGTATATATATATACCAATATATCAAATAAGAAAGGCCTCCTCTCCCATTCTGCTACGCTAAGACGCTGATTTATGAAAACTCAATTATGAAAGCATTCAGAAATAAAATGAGGCAATTTATTCATTAAATAAAAATAGTAAAATCCTATGAGAATTTTTTGGCAAGTATGGTAACTGAAATCCCCTCATAGCACAAACTTGAAATTTTGTCCTATATTTGTTTGATAGCTTGAAATAAAATGTGTAAAATCCCACTAACAATGCCCTAAGAGCTTTTACTGAACTATATTGATAAAGCTGAAAGCAATATCCAACATTCCTAGATAAAATTACTTGACTGTATTAAATCTAGGATATTCAAGATATTAAAACACTTTGGTTCTCACATCTTATAAAAAAAAACCAAATAAACAAGATAACAAAGGCAAACAAAAGCATGTTGCAGGATTTGAGGTGTTAAAAAACTACTATTAGTAACACATAAGGCATAACTTTTGATTCAAACTTTTGATTTTTTAAATTCAACTTTATATCACACCTTTTACCTTTTTTCCCCCCTTTTTCTACCCACCACTCAATGACACATTCACCATTCTAATTTTACAGGATAGTCTCCAGTAAGACATGCTGTACAATGCCCATCCTTTTCAAAGTATTTCAGACCATTTCCATTTTCTTGAATTATATTTTCTTGCTTCTCTATTTTCTGCTTCTTCAATTTCATCCCTTCTTGTACAGATGATATTAAACCTTCCACAGACAGATATACAACACTGTTAGCCCCTAGGGGAAAAAAAAATAAATAAGGTCACTGATTATCTAAAAAATAAAAGTATAAAGCAGGATAAAAATCAACTCTTTGGCTCTAAAGTGCCTTTTTTTAAAAAGACTTCTTTTATAATTTAAAAAAAGGCTTGTAAAAAAGTACAAGGGTAAATATCTGTACTTCCTAGAAGAAGAGTTCCTTTAGAGCACCATTTGAGCAAGGGAGAGCAGAGAAAGGGAAAAAAGTGATCAGGTGGGGAGACCACGCTTCATCTCCAGTCCACTCCTTTCCTTTTCTGTTTCCCCACTGCACAAATGTTACTCTACATGCAAAACATTACCCCAGCCCTCTGTAACTAAACAAACTGTACACTTGCATTTTACATTAACATGACATCCTGACAAATCACAAAATTATTAAAAAGGTCTCTTTCAGTCTCTAGGGAAATAGCCCATGAGAGGAGATTGCATCGTGGGGAGGCCCGAGGGGGCAGAGGGGATGGGGGGTGTAAGGGGGGAAAGAGGGAGTGTCAAAGAAGAAAGTAACAGGAGTCACTGAGTAAGCCAATTAAGGAACTTTTCTGAAATTACTGTGGAGCATGATTTAGTGTATCTGACTTTAGTGTACCTGACATCCTGCACAGACCTCAAACTCCAGCCTCTACACAGGCAACACACCACTTATGAGTCACTGATCTGCTAAGATTAGGAGAACATAAATCAAGGAAACCAGCATATCGAGTCCCACTTAATTCAGAGTAACATTAATAAGTACAGCATTGTGGTAAGTGTACAACTAGTACAAAAATAAGGAAATTCTATCAAAGCTGACCAACAATGTGAAAATAATCATCTGAGACCCACGTTTCACATTAAACAGCAAAACTAAGTGCTACCAAAGTGGACATATTCCACTACAAATGCTCAAGACTTGTAATATAATTCATAATACTAAACTAGGTTGTTAATATGACAATATAATTCCAAAAATACTCCAAGCTGATAACAATTCTTTTCCCCATATAGTGAGAATGGGTGATAAGCACAGGGCATCTAAATAGCTGAGTTAACAAAAATTATGTAACCATAAACAGGATAATCATCAAGAAGAGTAGGAAACAATCACAGCAACAGTCTAAACAGTGAGGAAAAAGGTCAACCACAGCAAAACTGAGTACAAACCAGATGAAGAAAAACTAGTATCTGACAGTGTGAAGATTTACAAATAGTGGTAGGAGATAATTTTTACAAATGCAGAATGCAGGTCATATATCAGCCAATTGAAAGTTGGAATGTGGAAAGATTCGGTTCTTAAGGACAGTTAGTTTTCCAGATGAGAAGTGACTTGGCTATGAGAAGGAAAGAAAGGTTGGATGCTTCTGCTGATGTGGGGACAGAAACAAGATTTCACCATTAATGCATAGGATGGGACTGAGTCTAATGCTGGGGTTTTAGTCTCACCTGGGAGAATAGAAGAATGGGAATTCTATTAACATAAAAGAGGGAATTCAGAAGAGAGCTGGGGAGGAAAATGAATTCTTGAATTGTTGAAAGTAGGATGCAACATACATATGAAGTCTGGTGTAGGAGGAGATGGAAATTAAAGGGGAAATCTAAGAGAAGGGGGTAAAGAGAGTAAGAAAGAGGATAGATTCAAAGAAGGATTAGAGGCAAAACTAGGTTTGAAGGATGGATAATGAAGGATGTGAAAGATAAAACCTAAGACAGGGATCTGGTAATGGAACAGGAGATGAGTGCTTCAAGAACACAATCGTGGCGCTGAGCACACGCCTCTCTCACAACCTTCTATGTATAGAGGAGTAGGGAGCAACTTGTTCCTGAAGAGAGCAATATGTACAGGAAGGAGGGAAATATATAATTAATAAACGGGATAGGTTAGAAAGCAGAATCCAACAATATTATTTACAAGAAATACACAAATATAAAATTCAGAGTTGAAAGACCAAAGTAAAATTTATTATGCTTCCATTAAACTTGATGAGGAACAGTAATTATCTGACAAGGCAATAGCAAAAATCAACCTGATTAAAGGAAAAGACAGAAAAACTAACCACTTCATGCTGAAAGGTACCACTATGAATCAATATCAGTACTAATAATATTTAACATGTTTGTACAAATGGTACAACATTTACATAATTAAAGAGACTATGAAACAGTTGTTATTATCATTTAAGTATTGAGGTCATAATGATTCTGTATTTGCTTAATATATTTTTTGTAGAAACCAAAGGAATGTCCAGAAAGATTTGTAAAAAATCTTAGTAATTTAAACTACTGATTTAGACAAATAATGAACTGCTTTCTTCAGGAAAAGTACTTGTTACAGCTGTGTGATCTTTCAATTACAATGTTGACAGTAGAAAGAGAACCTTAAATAAGGTTCCAGCTTCATTTTAATTAGTAATGTAACCTTAAACAATGCACAACTTCTCTGAATTTCAGAGTTACCAAATGCATATTGAGGCTAGTATTAGCAATATTTAAAAGTCTGTTGGAATTTAAGGAAATCAAAGATCTATGAAAATTTTTTAACCATGGGGGCAGCTAGGTGGCGCAGTGGATAGAGCACCAGCCCTGAAGTCAGGAGGATACGAGTTCAAATCCAGATCAGACACTTAATACTTCCTGGGCAAGTCACTTAAACCCAAATTATTGCCACAGCAAAAAAAAATAAATAAATAAAAAATAAAGGTAAAAAATTAACCATGAGGCTTTATATAAATGCAAACTCATAATTTTATTGATGGTAATTTAATTAAATTTTAAAATGGTAATTAAATTAAAGATAAAATTTGACTTAATCACCCACCTATATATTTTGCAAGATCATCAAATTCAGGCCTATTGGCAATAAGCTCTTCTTTTGTTGGAATATTTATTCCCATGTAGCATGGGAATCTTATTGGTGGCGAAGCTACTCGAATATGAACCTTGAAAAGGAAATATTTAAATAATGTAAAATTCTGGTTAGTGAGATATTGATTATTGAATGTTACCACTCCCAAATATGTGCCCTTTGCAAATTTAGAAAGCATGCCATCTATACCTTCATCCAAATCATTAATTAAAATATTTAATACCACAGCATCAGAAAGAGAAGTTTAAGGTATCCCCACTGGAATACTTATATAAAAATTCAACATGTAACAGATATAGGATCACTTCACTCAGCTCACACCATGGAACCTTCAAAATTTCCCATTTGCAAGGCTTCCAGAGAAAAATCTTATTTTTTTCTGGTTCTGTCTTTATGGAAAATGGTCATTATTTTTAATAAAAAAAAATTCTCAAAAAAATTTTATCATTTGTTGTCCTATCAAGAACAAATGGTTCTTTCTTTCTAGAGATCCTCCCCCCATCTTTTGTGAAATTATCCAAGTTCCTTTTAAAGACTTTTCTATGGGCCATCTATCCTGATCTTCATAGTATCCTTTTTCTTCAAAGTTTCCAATGATCTTTTCCAAAAATCAAATAATTCAAAGTTTTTAATATTACTATTAACTTCTCTATGCACTCTGTCAACAAAATGAAAATTTTCTTACCTCTTTTGCTCCAGATTCTTTGAGCAACTTAATTATGGGTGAAATGGTATTGCCTCTTACGATGGAATCATCTATCAAGACAATCCGTTTGCCTTTAAAATTATCAGAAAGGACTCCAAATTTTTTTGCCACACCGAGCTGTCTTAATCTCATATTTGGTTGAATGAAGGTTCTTCCTACATATCGATTTTTACAAAGTACTTCTACATATGGAAGACCACACTATAAGGAAAAAAAAAAAAAAAAAGCAATGGACTAGATACACAAATAATATTAAAATATAAAATTTACATGTTAACAGAGCTTCAACATAAAATGAGAACGCATGTTTTTAGTGAGCAAACAGGTTTTTTTGTTGTTTTGGAATATGTAGTTTGAAATATGAGGCATACCCCAAAAAACTTTATAAACTAGATAAAGGGAAGAAGGGGTTGATTACTATGAAGGTTCTTTGTATAAAGGAGAAGGATAGAGACCTGACAAATTTACTTTTGAGTTTTCCTGAAGGTCTGTCTAAGGCAGCTTCTTCTCAGCTTGCACCAATTAGTCCTGGTTGTGTCATCTAGATAACTAAGTGGCCTAAAAGATAACAGTTTTGGGCCAGGAGTCAGGAAGAACCAAGTTCAAATATGCCTTCAGATACTAATTGGGTGATCTCTGGCCGGTCACTTCATCTGACTCTATGTGAAAAGCAAATGATCTTAGCAGCTCCTTCCCAGGGCTGTTGTAAGGATCAAATGAGATGTCGTAAAACACTTAGCATGGGTCCGGCCCCTAGTACGCTCTTAATATATGTTTGGTCTTTTCTCTTCTCCATTCCCCAACTCTGGAACCAAACACAACAAATCTCATCTCTTTAACGTGACAACCCTTCACATACTTATACCCAACTCACCCTGAGTCTCTCACCTCTCACAGTTCCCTCACCTGATTCTGGCAGAGCATGGATTCAATGTTACTCATCACGCTTAATAATGCACCTGGGGGGGGGGGGGCAGCTAGGTGGGGCAGTGGAAAGAGCACTAGCCCTGAATTCAGGAGGACCTGAGTTCAAATCTGGTCTCAGACACGTAACACTTCCTAGCTGTGTGACCCTGGGCAAGTCACTTAACCCCAGACTCAGAAAAAGAAAAAATAAAAATAAAAATAATGCACCTGGGAATACGCTTCAGCAGATCAATAATCCTTCCCAAACCATAGTACCCATAACTTAATAGCCTAATACTCCAAATGAGGTCTGTTCAGGGTTCAGTGCAGTGGGACCCTCAACTTCTCAAATCCTAGCAACTACGCCTTTCCCAATGCAATTGAACACCACATTCACTCTTTTGGCTGCCACAGCACACTGATGAACTTGTTAAACTTGTTAAAGGTTAAGTCCACTAAAACCACCAAATCTTTTCACAATTTCTTTCTAACTTTTCTTCCTCCATCTTGTATTTATGGAGCTGATTTTTTTACCCCAGTGAAGATTTTATCACCTTGTGATATTCAGCACAATATTCATAATCCTTTTGAATCCTTCCTCTAGCATCCAATGTGCTAGTGTTATCACTCCCAGATTTGTGCCCTTGGCAAATTTAGGAAGCATGTCATCTATACCTTTATCCAAATCATTAATTAAAATATTGAACATCATAGAATCAAAAAGATAAAGGTATCCCCACTGGAATACTAATATAAAAATTAATGACATGTAACATTACTTATAGAAAGGAGAAATCTTATTTTAATTAAGAATATAGCATTTGAAGCACAAAGAAAGTATCTCTCTAAAATATGGCAATTTACAGTATGTTTGGCAAGTTTAGACTACTCTTCTCAACTGAAAAACATCTCAGAATCTCTTAAAAGAAGGTAATGAGTAATACCCCTCATAAGTTTTCCTCAATTATCCCTAAAATAAGAAATAACTAGGTTTTTAAAATGTAATTACCATTAAAATCACCAATTGGATAAAAAGTTAAGAAGAAAATACCTTTCCTGCATAACCAAGAGCTGCTGGTGTGGCTGATTCAGGAACAGTGCTAACCAAGTCTGCATCCACAGGGGCTTCAATGGCCAGTTGCTGACCACATCGGTGTCTAACTGTGTATACCATCTGACCTAGTTTTATTAAAAGAGAATTGTTTTGACCACTAATATTTTGTGTTATTTAATATTAGTATTAATTTAATATTAATACCTTCTGGCCAGTAATAAAATCAAGATTAAGAATAAGAGATACACAGAGAAACAGAAAGACAGTAAGATAAGAAACTTAGCTAATGGTTTGGACAATTTCTGCTAAAAGTGAATGAACTTTTAATAAGGTAGCTATGTAAACTAAATAAATAATGAAAGGACAATGTTTCTTACCTTCAAATATACTATCTGGTCTTGCAAAATAAACATATTCAAAGATGCAGAAAGCCACTGGATCTCCTCCAGACCTTGGTACAGTATCAAGAGTCTGAACATTATGTCTGGATATTTTCACAATTTCTCCTGGCAAAATTTCACGATAATACCTTAGGGGGAAGGAAAACACACAACATAAAATTCCAAAACTCAATATTCACCTCTCTAAAAATTTATAACAGGTATAGAATCATGAGTAGTACCCAAAGTATAAGTGTACCTATATATAAAAACATAAGGATTTTTTTCTTCCTATTTATGATGTCCACAATATTTGTTTCCTCCATTAGAATGTAAGCTCAATGATAGCAGGAGTCTTTGTACTTGTTATTCCCTGGGCCTCCAACAGGGTCTGGCCTATATTCCCAATTTAAAAAATACTTGTTGACTGACTAAATCAAAAGAAAACAATGACAATGCAAACACTAAAGATAATTATTTAAATGGTCTTCCAAAAAGGAAGGTTCTTCCAAATAATCATTTGCAATGATTGTTAAATTAAATATTCTTAAATTTGTTATGAGACATTTTTCAAAAATCTGAAAGATTAAAAGAAACTGTTTCCCACATTAAATATTCTCCTACAAATGTTCCTACTTCATTAAATTAACAGATGTCTGACAAAAGCAGCAATGAAGAGTGCACTGAATTTGGATGAAGAAAAATGGTCTGTATTTAAAAACTACTTCTTCCCTTACTACCTACCTCTCTGTGGCCTTCTGAATTCCTTATCCCCCTTTGGGCCTCTCTTTCCTTACCTGTAAAGTCATGTGTTTGAATCATATGACTTTAAAGGCCCTTCCAGGTGTCAAAGTATGATCCCTAAAGTTCTCATTAGCAATTCAATTATCAATGAAAATATCAACACTTAATACATTATAAAAAACTTACACTGCACCAATAGATAAAAAACTGCAGGATTCAGATGATACTACCCATCCTTCAGTTTCAGAATTATTTCTTCCTATAAAGGATAAAAAAAAAAAAAATCTATTTTAGGTATAACAAAATTAAATAGAAGGAACAAATCCATAGAATATTCCCAGGAGGTCACAGGGGTAGAAACTATTATCAAACCTATATTAACATAGCATGCTTGAGTCTTCTTTCTCTTTATTCCATTGAACTTTACCTTTTCCATTTATATCAGAGACAGGAATAAGACGTCCAATACACAGGGGGCGATTTCCATAAGGATCTCTTACTGCATAAATAGCATCTCTGTGCATAATAAGTAAGGAGTATGATGTAGGGGCTTCCTTCATTAAATTCTTAATTCTGAAATGACATAAATGTAAGTTATGTATATGCCAACATGTATAAGTTTATAACTGTTGAATATGTACATATCAACTTATATCTGCACATAGAAACAGATCTCCAGCACAGACATGGCTCAAACCTAAGTTTTTTAGTCCTGCTGACCCATTTTTCTTCCACAAATACCTTGCCACCCAATCAGGGCTGTCATCCCTTTCATGTGGAGGTGTATATGCCAGCAACTGGGTGATCATCTCACTGTCAGAACCTGTGGACAGCCCAACTCCATGGCGCAGAAGCTATTTTTAAAAAAAGAGGGAAGGGAAAAAGAAGAAATTGACAATTAGCTAAAACTTTAAGGCCTACTAGTCTTTACGATATCAATGCAACATCACAAAATATTTAGGAACAGGAACACTTCATCCAGATTTAACTGCGGGTTCCAAAGAATTATTAAATTGACCAAACATTTATTGAGCAGCTAGCACCTCGGAGAGTGCCCTATCTATAAAAAAATAGTTAACTCAGGAGACTAATGCAGAAGAATGAGATATTTCAATAGGACAGAAGTACCCAAATAAGTAGTACAGAAGCAGTTTTGGCAACATTCCCAAAAACCCAATTAGTAAGAGAAGACTGCCAGGGGTATGTGAAGCTGATGGGACTGTGAGGCTAGTCACACTAAGGGCACCACTAGCCAAACATAAAGGTGATGGAGCATTACCTCACCAGGGGGAGATGACAAATGAGAGGCTACATGGGACAGCCCATACAAACCCATGCATGTAAAATAGACAAAACCAGAATACAATGTGATGACAACAATGACATGAGGGGAAAGAACTCTAAGACTCCAGGATGCTGATCCAAGATGTGAACCCCAAAGTCTTTGAAAGAATGAGGCACACCATCCCACATCTGGGAGACATCCGGGAGACTCCAAGACTGGAGAGCTCCAATGATCCCAGGACATGCATTCAGCCATGGGCCGTGTAGAGATTTCTAGAATGCTTCTAGGAGTACTGATACTAGTGAGTAGTGAGAAATATGAAGAAAAAAATGGGAACAGATAAAACTGAATTTTAAATGCAGAAGAGAAGGGCATACAAACCAAGAAGACATTTTGCTGCCATTTTACTGATGTGTAGAATTACTCACAGAGAACTAGAGCTAGAAGGGAATTTAAAAATGCAGCCTAATCCAACCCACTTTTTTTTTTTTTACAATGTAGGAAACAGAGGAGTGGGGGGAAGTGACCCACCCAAGGCAAAGATCTGAACCCACCCTCCGACCTCTTACTTCCCTTTCCACTGGCCAAAGCTAGCCATGTAATATATAAAGTCGGAATTTCTTATACAACACTCTCTTATTCTTTGTATAGTGAAATGCTTATGTTTGCTTACTGCTCAAACTACCAAAGTTTTTAAAAGATATGGGAGACACTCATTAGAATATTCTCATTATTATGGCAGTTAGAAAATATATATATATATATATATATATATATATATATATATATATATATATATATATATATATATATATATATATATATATATATATAAACAGAGAACAAGGTTGTGAGTTGAATATGAAGGGATAATCTTTTTTTTTTAAATGATGAAATTAAGAAGTGAGAGAGGAAGAATGGCAGAGAGGGAGAAGTGGAATTATCTGCCATAAAAAGAGGCAAGAAAAAGCTTTTACAGTGGAAGAAAAGAGGGGAAGAGAGGAAGAATGAGTGAATCTTACTCTCATCAGAATTAACTGAAAGAGGAAATAACACACATACTCAATAAGGATATAGAAATTTATCTTACCCTGCAGAAAACTAGGTGGGGAATGGTATGGGAGGGGGTGGGGGTGAAAGGGTGATAAGAGAGTATATTGAGGAAAGGAGTGCTCAGTAGCAAAACACTTTTGAGGAGGAACAGAGTGAAAGGAAAGAATGGGGGGGGGGAGCGTGAATAATATTGGCATTAGTAATTTTAAAAAACTTTTCAAAGCAAGTTTCTCTGATGGACTATTACTGTTCTCTGGGAAATGATTGAGCGGGAGGCGCTCAAGGGGGAAAGGGGGGGGAAGTCCTCCATGAATAAAGTGAAATGTACTGTATCCAAAGTAATAGCAATGTTCTGGGATGACCAGCTGTAAATGGCTTTGTTATTCTCAGTAGTACAGTCATCCAAGACTACTCTGAAGAACTTATGATGAAAAATCCTATCCATAATGTGAGAAGAAACTGATCAAGTCTGAACACAGATTGAAGCATTTTCTATTTCTTTATATTTTTTAAACAATTTTTCTTAAGAGTTTTGATTTTCTTTAGGGTGGGATATCTATGTTTTCTTTAACAACTTGACTTGACATTTAACAAATGTTAAAAAATTGTTTTGAATATAATGGGGGAAATTAAATAAATTAATAAATCTTGGAAATAAATAAAGGGTGTGGAAGGTGCAGTTGGCAGGATTAAAATGGACATAATAGAATTATTTTCAATGGTATGAAAAACATGAATAAAGGGGGGAATTAGAAATAACCACAGTTTATTCAAGGGTCCATAAAGATATGATCCTGATCCGGCTAAAGTAAAAGGATTTAGCACAAGGCATTTAAAGGTAAATAAAGACTGTGAACCTGAATGACAAAGGTAAAGAATAAAGTCAACTGAAAAGGGAAGTTCAGATTTGTTTTTGTTTTCAGGGGGTTAGTGCGACTCACAGTGTGGACAAAGGGATCCATTTCCCTAGCAATTACTAAAGATCTCCTTCCTGAAACTTGATGAAAAGTTTAAACTAATGATACAAATCTGGGTGTCATCTTTGTAGAGGGAATTGTTGAAGTTGTAACAATGAATTTGCACTGAGCAGGTGAAGGAGAGTTGAGAAACTAAATCTTAGGAAATCTCCAAGATTCAGTAATAAGGAAAAGATAACAAAGCAAATCATCTTTCTCTTTATCCCTCTTCTAAGACTTAATGTTTTAACACTGAGTATGGAAATAACAGAGGGAGAGAGAAAAGGGGATAGCTGAAGGGTCCTTCATATCCTAGAAAATTCCGCTCTACTTATACAATCCACATAAAACATAATCTTTATCAAATTATCTAATATACCCTAAGCAAAGATGGCTAATAAGACAACACACTTTTCCAATTTAGTTATAAAGTCCTTAGAATTCTCACCTTTCTCCTCAGACGAACAGAGTTTATTAATTCTCCATTATGTGCCACTGCAATCTTCCCATGGAGAGTTTCAACAACAAAGGGCTGACAATTCTCTAATTCACAGCTACCGGTTGTGGCGTACCTTGTGTGACCAATTCCAAGGTTTGAGACATACAGCTTCTTCAAATTATCTTCAGTAAATACATGATTTACAAGACCCAGCCCCTTATAAAATAAATGTAAATTGATTAATTCAAAGAAAACAGACTACTAAGATGGTCAGTTATTTAATTCATGCCAGACATTTAAGTATCAGTAATTTATAGTAATATTCCACAGGACTGGGGGCTAGGAACAAAATGATAAGAACAAAACCACTTTTTGACTTCGCTTAAACAAAAGGAAAAGTACTAAACTGTGCTAAATCTCAATGCTAACTTGGGAAATCACGTATTCTTCATTTCTATTTATTAGTTATACTGTCAAAGTTATTTTTAAAGATAACAGTGGAATAAAAAAGAAAGTGAATATTGTCAAAAACTATATGCAAATAAGCTTGAAAACTGAAAAAGAATGAGGCAAACTTTTTATTTATTTTGAAAATCACAGGGGGTTGGATAAATAAACTCTTGGTTTGAGTAAAAGCCACATATTCTGCTTATAGTAAACAACAATCATCCCATGGATATATTATAAATGAAAATTATATTAATTTTCCCTGTCCATTGTCAACTCTAAGCCATTGTACACTACTAGGAAGGCAAAAGCAGGTTCTTTAGGAAGCAGCTACAGTGGCATCAGGATCAGAACTCTGGCTGTTGTTCACTACCAATGGGAAGTCAGGTCAGTCACTACAGTTTCCTGGGCTGAGGAAGTTAAGGTAGGCAACATCTTCTATCTAGAACCTTGCCATTAAGATCACCTGTCAATTCCACCCACAGAAAGAATAGAAACTTGGTATCAGTAAACAGTATCAGGACAGAGATTGCTTATCACACTCTTTATTAATTTGTATTTCCAGATAAGCCAATTAGAAATAAAAAGAACAAAACTCTTATACTTGGTATGGGTAGGATTGCTTTCCTTCCTCTAAATTGGAGAAAATAGGATGGCCAAAACAATATGACAAACAAGACTCTTTGGGGGCAATATAATAAATATTTAAACTGTAATTCACTTTCAGCCTAATTAACCAAAGGGAAAATTCTTTATTAAAGGTTTATCCACTCACTTTGAGAAAGATGCTACATAGCAACATTTAAAATTGAAGAAAATAACTGAGCATTTACTGCTTTTATGAATATTGGCACAAGAAAAAAAAACAATAACTTTAAAATCCCATCACTTCTTATTGCAAGCTCAATCATTTTTCTACAATGTTTTATCTTTAATAAAATTATGATTAATTTGTTTTTTTTTAATAGGAACCTGGAAATATGAAAATGAAAGAGCATGACATTACCTTGTGGGTTCGAATTGTTGGCATTAAACCATATCCATCACTTGTCACAATTCCAGCACTCTCCTGACCCCTGTGAACACAAAAAGGTACCAATAACTGTTCAAACTGCCTACTAATTGATAAAACTTTGTTGAAGAAAATGATATATTGGATGCCCACCAATTAGAGAATGGCTGAATAAATTATGGCATACGAATATTATGGAATATTATTGTTCTGTCAGAAATGACCAACAGGATGATTTCAGAAGGGCCTGGAAAGATTTACATGAACTGAGGCTGAGGGGAATGAATAGGACCAAGAGATCATTATAAACTTCAACAACAATATAATACGATGATCAATTCTGATGGATGTGACCCTCTTCAACAATGAGAGGAACCAAATCAGTTTCAATAGAGCAGTAATGAACTGAACCAGCTACACCCAGCGAAGAACTCTGGGAGATGACTATGAACCACTACATGGAATTCCCATTCCCAAACCCTCCATTTTTGTCTGCCTGCATTTTGATTTCCTTCACAGGCTAATTGTACACTATTTCAAAGTCCAATTCTTTTTGTACAACAAAATAACTGTTTGGACATGTATACATATATTGTATTTAAGTCATACTTTAACATATTTAATATATATTGGTCAACCTGCCATCTGGGGGAAAGGAGGGGGGAGGGGAAACTTTGGAACAAAAGGTTTTGCAATTGTCAATGCTGAAAAATTACCCATGCATATATCTTATAAATAAAAAGCTATAATAAAAAAAAATTTTCCTTTAAAAAAAATTTAAAAAGATATTTTTGTAAAATTTGAAAAAAATGTTATGTATGCATGTGTACATATACTTATATATACATACATAAACACACAAAATCACACTATATTAACTATTTATATAAAAATATAACACCATTTTACCACTGCTCAGAAATTGTCAGTGATCTTTTTTAAGGTACTGTTTGTTGGATTAGAACCATTAATTAGAAAAATGCAAATCTCATACATATTAGATTGGATAAGATGGCAGGAAAAGATGATAAATGTTGGAAGGATGTGGGAAAACTGGGACAATCTAATTAGAGAATGGTTGAACAACTTATGATAAATGAAAGTAATGGAATATTATTTTTCTATTTAAAAATATGAACAAGCTAATTTTAAAAGGCCTAGAAAGATTTGCATAAACCGATACTGAGCCAAGCAAGCAGAAAAAAGGAGTACATTGTACACAATAACAGCAAGAATGTATGATGATCAATTATGACAGACTTGGTTCTTCTCAACAGTTCAGTGATCCAAAGAAATCCCAATAAACTTTGGATGGAAAACACCATCCGCTTCCAGAGAGAGAACTACATAATATTCAATTTTTTTCTTTTTCTCTTGTGATTTTTTCCCTTTTATTCTGATTTTTCTTTCAAAATTATTTATAAGAAAATGTGTTTTTTTTTTTTAAAGGTGAAAAAATTGGATTGGAAAAGCAGTTATTTTAAACACATACTCCAGAACAAGAACCCCTAAACAAGATCAAAACAAGAAGCTGCTCCCTAGTCTCAACCTGCTATTTATTTAGATTTGTAGGGACTGAAACCAAGCCTGTTTTGTATAGCATGTATCTTTTAAAATCTCATTTTCTTCTTCCCCCCCCCCACCGAGGCTGGGGTTAAGTGACTTGCCCAGGGTCACACAGCTAGGAAGTGTTGAGCATCTGAGATCACATTTGAACTCGGGTCCTCCTGAATTCAAGGCTGGTGCTCTATCCACTGCACCACCTAGCTGCCCCTAAAATCTCATTTTCAAATAAAAAGCTAAAATTAAAACAAAAAAAGATAAATAAAATCTCGTTTTCATTTGAAGTTAAAAACAAGTGTATAGACTATTTTCCTGGGACACCTTCTCTAAAACTATCTTTTGACCCTATTAGGCTTACAAAGACCTTCTATAATATCCTTGACAGCCTATGTCTGGTTATTCATCTTTCTATTCCCTAATACAAAAGCTTACAAAAGTACCATGCACACAATAGGATCCTAACAAATTATTTATTTAACTAAAACCTAAAAATGACAATAGAATAAGATTGTGCTTCTATAGAAAAATCAACTCAAATCTTTTGACCATAATTCAGTCTGACAGAAGAGTCAATTGATTGAAAAACTGCTTGATTGGCAGCATTCAGATCTAAGTTTATTTTCAAAATACCCATAAATTACTCAGCTTATTCTGATAAATGGTTTTTTAATCAAATATTTCCAACCAACTATCTTAACAATTGCTTTCATAGCTACAATTAATATGTCAAAAATTACCAGCTGTCCTTCCTACCATGGTATAGTGGAAAAAGTACTGGATAGAGTCTGAAGACTCGAGATACTTAATAGTTGTAGGGTTACAGATAAGTCACTTTAGTATATCTTTCATTCTTGGTTTCCATCTGTCAAGATTGGGATAATTCCCCTGGTATTTACCTCACAGTGTTGTGAACAAAATATTTTGTAAATATAAAGGCACTATATAAAATCGATATATTTATCTTTAGTATATCACTTGCAGAAAATTGGCATGTTAAAGTCATTAAGACAAACTGGTATCACTAGGATCAGTAAAGTTGACTTATTTCATCTTATAGAACTGTAATAAATCGTATTGGGTAAAACAGTATAATACATAAGAGCAAACTAAAAATGTAATTTCTGTTATACTTAATTGTCTTTTTTTTTTTAAAATGGAGTGTAAGTAACTCCTCTTGCAGATACCCAAAGACTACTAATCTTTTAGGTCTTGGCTCCTTAATCACAAAGCCTGCTTATTTGGCAGTTTCTCAAGTTACACCCTTCAGGCAGCTTGAACCAGTTAAACTAGATCCTTTCAGCTCAGTGGAGCTTATTGACAACCAGTCGTCTGGTTTCCTAGGAAACAAAATCTTGGCTAGAAATAGTGAATCATTTCCAGGTCACTTTCAACATGGAGAGTGGAGCAGGAAAGCATTGGACTGAAGAGGAGGTTAAAGCATTGCTAACTGTTTGGTCAGAAAAAAACATAAAAAAACAACTTTACAGAACACTAAGAAATAAAGGAATATTCATTTACATCGCCAAAAGACTTCAGGAAAAAGGCATTTTCAGAGACTGGAAACAATGTCGTGCAAAGTATAAAAATCTGAAGTATGAATACAGGACAGTTAAATATGCCCACAACTCTGGGGATGGCTCTAAAACTATGAAGTTCTTCCGTGAGCTGGATGCAATATTACAATATGAACCTGTCTCACAATTAACAGAGGATGAAGACAGCAGGGATCTGACAAGTGAAACCCAGCTGGTCACAAGATCAGCCTCAGAGCACATCATCAAAGGTAAAAAAAAAAAAAAAAAAAAAAAAAAAAAAAGTATTCCTCCTATGTTTTTATTTCTAATAATGAACTATTATAGAATATAGGACTGTAAGTGTGTGTTATACATACACAGCTTAAAAGAATAAAAACAAAAATCCAATTTATGCTCTGCACATAAAAAAGCATCATTATAATCTGTAAAACACAGCAGAACCTCATTAAAATGATACTAACTTGCTCCTTGAGCATGTTAAAATGGATTGAAACCTGAATTAATCTCGTATTAATATTACTATAAACTTTTATTAGAGACAGTCTAATGAAATTTGTTTAGACCTATTCTATGGCTTTTAAGCACAGATAAATGATATCAGCTGGTCACAGTCAACAGGATCAGGGTGTGATTATAAGCAAGGCAAAGGAAGAAATTTGGAGAAACTCTCAAACAAGGTTTTTCTTTTACTTCAAAATAAGAATCAAGGCATATGTTGAGAAATAAATGGGAGGAGAAAAGGTACTAAATTATATCTAATATATTGATTTCTAAAAGATTGCTTAGATAGTACAGAATACTTAGTAGCACTCTAAAAAATGTTAAATTAAATTCTATCTGCAATAAACAATTACTATATTTTGCATTTCTCCATTAGTTATCAATAACAAGGTAATTAACCAAAATTTTCCTCCATAGAGATGCTATTCAGTAGCTGTATACTCTTATAAACCAGTTTTAGTTCATACCAAATGCTCTATTAAATACTTTTATCTCTCCAATGTTATTACATCCAACTGGCAATGCTGGCTTCCTAAAAAAATGACCAATGAGATCAAACAATCATTCAAAACTTTTTCCATGAGCCTACCAATGAAAAAAGGTCAATTGCACAATACCTATTTGGTGAATATAATTCCAATATGCAGTGAAAACAAATCAATAAAAATAGAAGTCGCACCTTTATTCTAGCTTCTGAGACATACTAACTAGTCTAGTAACCTCAATGCCCCAGTCACTCTGGGGCTGCAGAGTTCCTGATGATACATTTACATTAACTGAAGGATTTGCTCACCAACAGAGTCATTAAATGAAATCAGTCATTAAAAAACAAAGTAAAACACCAAATACCCCACCGCACTTATGATTCAACTTCAAATGTCAATTTAATGAAAACCTAAGAACTGTTTGGTCCTTTAGTTTTTGAATTTGCTTTGTTTTTGTCAATTTGCTTTGATGATACAGCGTCACCCTCCTTGATAACTAAGTCACATGTGTGTCACACCTTATAAATAAAGCCATACAATACAACCATTCTTCCAAAGATACTGACACAGTTGCTTTAAAAATAAAAATTCTTAAGAGCATTTAAAATAAAACAGTCTGCACATTTCTCCAAACCTGTACAAAAGCCCAAATATACTACAACACTGCCCAAGTCTGGGGTCTTTTGAATTGGTTCAAACTGCACAACCCTCAAGATGGGTACAACATGAAATAAAAATGTCAATGAAAGACAACTAATAAATTTCTAAGTAACTGAGGATATTTAGTTAAATTTGCTATACTAAACAGATACATTTGTAAAATACATATACTAAAAATTACAATATCATATATTTGCTGTTAAACCCAGCCCAAACCACCACTTTGACCATTATCTATTCACAGATAACATTCAAAAGTACTACTCCTTTTTTTCTGTTTATTGCCAAATGGAAACTTTGTTCTTCCTTCAGGTGAAATATCAGTTGCACTAGAAGATGACAAGGATATTTCAAGGGATCCTTTACTTTTTGTTTCTCATGTCAGACCAATGGAACTAGGTATAGTATGGTGGAGCTCATCATCCCTCTCCCACAAAAAAAAGAACAATGATAAAGTAAGACAGCTTAAGTCTAAAAATGGAATAAATATAAAAGAATTTCTAATCAGATGAGTGAGGAAAATAACTTCTCTATTCCCAACATTAACATTAAAAGCAAAAAGAATGCCCCCTTTCACCGTAATATAAGACAGATATCTAAGTTTATGTTCCTTTCTTCCTTTACCAGAAATAGAAAAAAAGAAAAGGGCATTCCAAAACAAATGATTCTTTTAAACTTAATTAAATAATCTTCTTGAATTTAAATTATTCTTTAAATGATGATCACTTTCCCAATAACCATGTAAAGCCATTTTTTTTGTACAAGCAAGGCATGGGATTATTTTAAAGGTTAAACTTCCTTTCCTTAGGGAAAGGAAGGGGGTAAAGGATCCAAATCCATTTTTATAGTGTTCTAGAAATAAAGGGCCAGAATTTCAACAAGAGGACAGAGTATAAAATCTTTTTTTTTTCCCTTAGGCAATTAGGGTTAAGTGACTTGCCCAGGATCACATAGCCAGGAAGTGTTAAGTGTGAGGCCAAATTTGAACTCAGGTCCTGCTGACTTCAGGGGTGGTGCTCTATCCACTGCACCAACTAGCTGCCCCTGGGTATCAAATCAAAATTCATGGCTTTCAAAAGGTGCAAAAACCTGGAAGGAGAAATATCTGAAGGGATGGGTTGTGAAAATTAGGTTTATAGAGATGCTTCCTTAAGCAATAATGCAAATAATTTCCTATAAATAACACACTGTAGAGATATATATTGGCAGAGAAGAAAACTTGGAACAAAATGCTGGACATTACCCTCAACTTTGTTCATTTAGACCATGATAAGATAATATCAGTTAAAAGTTTTACTTTCCCCTTATCATTTTGGGGGGAAATATGACTAAGTAATTCTACTTCCAAATTCCAAATTATTTTCCTTACTGAATTTCTTCTTTCTCCCCCCTTTTTTATGTCACTTTTTATAGGTAAACCAACATCAATACTGGATTCTTTTAATAATCCAACATTGATTCCAAGTGTAGCAAATGAAGGAGGAAAACACTGGACTATAAATGAAGTCAGGGCTCTTATAGACATTTGGTCAGACAAAAACATTCAGAAACAACTGGAGGGAACTATGAGAAATAAAAGAATATTTGAACAAATTGCTGCCAAACTTCAGAAATTTGGTATAGACAGAGACTGGAAGCAGTGTAGAACAAAATATAAAAATCTGAAACATGAATACAAGATTGTAAAAAATTCTCAAGATTTGGGCACAACTAAAAGTATGAAATTTTTCACTGAGTTGGATGCTATTCTGGGACATACTTCCGAACAACCGCAAAAACTGGAAAACAAAGAAAGACAAATAACTACAAAACAGACAAATATAAAAATGGAAATCAGCAGTAGAGGTAGGTATCAAAGCATGTCAATATTTTGTTTTATACAAAGTTAAAATCATCCAAGATGTACAAAAGAAAAAAATTATTGAAATAAATGGTGTTGTCAATCAAAGAAATTAGGATAAGACAAGGCAGGTAAAATTATTTTGGAAATGGAGAATTCTTTTAAGCCAGATGCTATGATATAAAGGTATTTAATACATTAGATTCACACTAAACAAGTGCTCCACACACACACACACACAGAGGAAATATCAACATGATGCTCTAGTGAGACTAGGATTCCAGTTTTTGCCAAACTACTGGTTATGTGATTTAAAACAAATCACCTAATTTCTTTGAGGTCAGCTTCCTCATCTATAAAACAATAACAATAATGATATTTTCTTTTATTTATTTTATTGCCCTTGTTTGACAAATAAAAGTGAGGTTCACAAGTTAAATTAATAGCTCAAAGACATCTGGTTTGTGTTGATACTATTATATAAAAATGTTACTCATCTTGGGTGCTTTTTTTCACTCTACCAAGATGCCACAGTGAGGTATAAAACATTTTTAAGGTTCCATTATCAAAATCCTACAATTCGTATGTCTAGGCCTACATTGGGCCATTAGAAATTGAACAAAGGGGGTAGGAGAGGAATTTGGGAAACAATTTATGGGTCAAAATAAGAAATTTCAAATGACATGTAATTGCAAAGTTCTTGAAAATGAGGTATGTAGAAAGGGAGAACTCCCTATGCTTCAACAGAACAGGAAGAGTTGCAATACCTTTGGAAAGCATCCATGAGTTTTGGGTCAAATAACATGCAAATACAAGGCAAACATTCTGATAATGGTGGTGAAGACAGAATGAAACTCATTTTGAAAGGTTTTTCTTGGCAATGTATACTTGTTATTACTTTTCTTTTTTATTTTAAATTGAGGAGGGTGGGAGAAAGAAATTTTTGTTTAATAATTTTTGCCTCTTAATTTAAGATGATGTGATAGATTTTTTTTTTTTAATTATCTACAAGGCGAATATCCCTTTCCCTTTCCAGGGAATACATTATATAATAATTAAAAATCAAGAGCCACAGTATTTTATATCAAACATATTCCAAAGAGAAAAATTATAACTTAAAATTGTTTATTTAAAATGCATAAACTTATAGGTAAATGTTATGTTTATACAGTAATTTCTGAAGATGTAGCTGAAGATTCAATTAGCAACAAGTCTGAAGACCTAGAAGAAACATCTGTAAAAAGAAAACATGATAAAGCTAAGAGTCTTTGTTTTTTCTCTTCAATTCCAAATTTGTGATATAATTTATATTTTTAAAAACAAAACAAAACTTACACTACAAGTAAGGTGTTAATAAATTCATGCTAGATACCCAAGAGTGCAACCCCATCATCTAATACCCAAGGCAACAACTAACTACCTTAAATAACTTGGCCAAAGACACCCATATGGAAGCTGACTGAGGTGGAACCAAACCCTAGGTCTCCAAAAACAAAACCACCACCTGCTTCCTATCCCCACACTTCACCAATAATACAAAGGTGGCTTATCTAGATATGCTAGAAGTGATTTCTGTTATCAGAGGGGCCAGTCACTGCCCTCAAGTTTTAAATGAGGGAGTTCCATGGAAGGAATGGCTTTTCAGAACCTTCCCTGACCTAGATCTGTGACCACATAATCTTGTGCATTCGCCTACAATCTCAGTTCATACCTGGGGGACAAAATAAGGGACATGCAACCACCTTATGCTACTTGAAAGAGTCCCAAACCCACACCCTCAAAAAGATTCTAGATTATTCACCAAAGACACTTCATAGGAGAGGCAGTAAATCATTTCAGATCTACATGTACTCAGCTCACATTTCAAAAGTATACACTTGCAGTGACCAAACGAATAGCTTGCTTTATCTAGTTCTTCCTGATCACGTTCCTAATTCATGAAGGTAACATAACAGGAGTCAGGAGTGGGGAATTAAAGAGAAAAGAATAATAAAACCACATAAGAAGAAAATTATCAAGTAAAAAATAGCAGCGTTGGAGAATTCAGGGAAAGATCAACGTAACCCATATTTTATAAAAATTTTACATCACTAATTCATAATGACCTTAGTAAGAACAAAAAAAGTTTAATGATGTCCAATATAGAAAGTTAAACTTTAGCTATTGGGAAATTTTACTTAAAGGGAATTCCCCTCACTTCCCAATGACTGATAAGTATCTGTCTGTCTGTCACACTCACTCACTCCCACACACACACACAAGCTGTACTTGTCTTTTGAGATCACCCCAGTAATATAGCAATAATACTCATTATGGCCTACTTTCTCTGAGTAGTTATAATAATCAAATGATTTAAAGTCTCACCGAGAGTAATATAAGAGCCTGATCCATATATACAAAATCTATTTTCATGAATTTCCTTTTATTCTATTCAAAGAATAAAACCATCAAGTAGTTTACACAGAAATCATAGATTCTACAGTGAGTTGTGCAGTTTAATTAGATGTTAAATATTAGATTATACATCAGAAAGGACTTTTAAATTTGAGTTTTTACATAAAAGATAATTCATAATTTCATTCAGGTACCTCAAGAGCACAAAGGACCTATTTCCCTACCTCCATGTACTTGGGATTGTTCTTTTTTTCCCATATGCTCCTTTGGCATTCTGAAGGTCTTCTCAGAATAGTATTTTCAAATGAATAAAATAAAAGGCTTACAAAAGAAACCTATATTGAAATTTACAACAACAACAACAAAAAAGAGAATCTTTGCTTTATGTGGTCATTTCATGTAATATTAAGGCATTTTAAGGAAAGCAAAATGAAGGGTCCTTTTCCTTCAACTGATGCTGGGAGGCATCCTTTATAAGACAACAATAAAGGTAGAAATCTCTCTCCCCAAACAGAAGGGTCAAATACACCAATCCCCTGGGAAGTGCAGAGGCTTGATCTGGTATTGTGGATGGAAGCTGCCTTGGTGGCAAGAACACCTGGATTCATGAGACATATTCTAGCTACTGACTATGTGTAAATTACGTAAGCTATCAGTTCAAGAAGTTCTGAGACTATAGTGAAGAGAGAAGAAAGCTCAACTTGAAACTATAGGACCCAAGTTCAAATCTCAATTCCAACACTACTTGTATGAAGTTGGTCAAAACTCTAGTTCCTAAATTGCAAAATGACAGGACTAAACTAAGTGACCTTGGTGATCCCTTCTATTTATGATCTAATTTTCAGGAAAGTTACGCTACATTGGTAGACGGAGTTTCCATAATAGGAATTTCTTAATGAAATCATTGTCATGAACCCCTCCCAAAATAAACAAAAAAGAGCATAGATATATTATATAAACAAAAAGACAACTTGTATTAGAATTATAAGAGTTTAGTTTTAATAGATTACTTACTCCAAGATTACCACTAGCAAGAGTTCCAGGTTCCCTCTTTACAAAACTGGTTTACAAAGCTCTTAACTCTCATCACTTATTTGTCCTTGCCTTATTTTCTTCCAGTCTCACCTCATTTGATTCATGCCACATAGTGGCATTGCTACTACTGTCATCTATAATTATTAGCAATATAATTATAATAAAAATGTAATAATACATTCAGTTCAGTGCATTTTCGATCATTAAAACAGGGCTTCTAAATGTCCTGTGCACTTTAAAAAATTTTTTAAAATTTATTTGTTTACAAAGCACATGCATGGGTAATGTTTCCAACATTGATCCTTGCAAAATCTTTTGTTCCAAATTTTCCCCTCCTTCCTCCTACCCCCTCCCTTAGCTGGCAGGTAGTCCAATACATGTTAAATATGTTGAAATACATGTTAAATCTTATACACATACACACACATTTATACAGTTATCTTGCTACACAAGAAAAATCAGATCAAGAAGAAAGGAAAAGAAAAAAATGAGAAAGAAAACAAAATGCAAGCAAATAACAGAAAGAGTGAGAATGCTATGTTGTGTTCCATACTCTGTTCCTTCAGTTCTCTCTCTGGGTATAAATGGTTCTCTTCATCACTGAACAAGTGGAACTGGTTTGAATCCTTTCACTGTTGAAGAGAGCCACATCCATCAGAACTGATCATAGTATAATCTTGTTGCCATATCTAATGATCTCCTGGTTCTGCTCACTACACTTAGCATCAGTTCACGGAAGTCTCTCTGAAATCATCCTGCTGGTTGTTTCCTACAGAATAGACCATAATTTATTAAGCCATTCTCAAACTGAGGAGCATCCACTCAGTTTCCAGTTTCTTACCACTACAAAGAAGGCTGCCACATACATTTTCCTATGCACTTTTTAAAATACTTTTGATAACAGTATGTCAGAATCATTGGTTTCCTTTATAATTTACATTTTATTTTATGCATTAAAAGGTGTCCTTAAGATTCATAAAACTGTCAGAGGAGCCCAGGAGACATTATAAGTCAAGAAAACCTCCTTTAAAAGAAGCAGATCATATTTTAAAGTCTTAGTTTCCTCCCTTTCATAAATAGGTATTTAAAAAAAAAAAAAAAAAAAAAAAAAAAAAAAAAAAAAAAAAGCAAAACTCTTTTTAGTTTAATAAGAAACATTCTAAGAGTTGGCAAGCAGAGGGCACTAAAGTTCCAATGCTACTAAGAAAGTTGTCTGACAAAAAAAAACAACAAACTTTCAACCTGTCCGTAATCAACTAATTTTCTAGCATCAGACAGAACCAAAATAAGCCAACAAATTAACTTTCATGCCAGATTGAAAATCATTTCATTTCCTTAAAATAAGAATATTTGCCTATGGTTATACCATATATCCTGAACTGATTTTTTTTAAAATCCAGTTCAAAATCCAAATAAAGAAGTTGAAGGTGCAAGAGTTACACACATAAAAAGAAAAAGCCTAGACCTGGGTAAGTTCAGAAATTTAATGAATTTTTTAATTTAATGAATTTTTAATTTTAGAAACAACTTTTTAAAATGATTACAAACCAAAATGGTTAATAAAATCTTTTAAACTAACTTGGCAATTTTTTCAACCTTAAATTTGTCTCCTCTTTCCTTTCTTTTCTTCTTATATGGTCATAACTAGGAGATATTCTGCTCTTCTGTTTCTACTTTTTTTTTTTTAATTATATATTAGCCTTTGAGTATTTTCTTCCTACGTGTCCATTATAAGCATAGCATTTTCATTCTTCCACTTAACTTACTGTGGTGTTTCAAGTAGGATATGTGGATTCTGAATAGAGAATGAAACACACCACAAGTAAATGGATTCACTGTTTATTTGGTTCACTATAGTTGAAGATTCCTTAAATACTTTTTCAGAAGATCTGAGTACCCCAATAGAACCAGATGAAGTAAAGAGGCCAGATATAGGATCTGCTTTCATTAATTATCAATAATAGTATTTTGGCAATGGGAAAGGAGAACCTATTCAAACTATTTAATAAACATTTATTAAGTGTCTAGTAGGTGCCCAGCACTGTGCTGGGAATCTCTAAATACAAAGTTGGTCCCTGCCTTCAATGAGCTAACAAATAGATAAGGGAGAAAACACACACACACACACACACACACACACACACACACACACATACACACAAGATAAACAGAACACAATTAAGAGGAGAAGGCAGTAGAATTAGAGTGGACGAGGCTTTCCATAAAAGATTGCATTTTAGTAGGGACTTACGAAGTTCATATAGGCAAAGGAGGAAGGGAGAACATTCCAAGTATAAAAGAGTCAGGGAAAATGCCCACGGCCTGGAGGCCTGGGTCACTAGAATGAAGAACAGTACCTGTTTGGAATTAAAAGTCTTTAATATTTGATCCTGGAGGCATAGGGAATCAATGGAATTTATTAGAAAAAGGAATGACTTGCACTTTGTAGTTAGTTAAATAGAGGATGCATTAGAGTGAGGGAAAATTGGGGAAAACTTGAGGCAGGCTGACTCACCAGCAGGCTACAGCAATCCTCAAGGTGTGAGATAATGAGGGTCTGTACTAGAGTAACGGCAGGAAGCAGGAGAGTAGAAATGGGGGGGAAGATTGGTGTGGTGTGGGTGGGTGCGTGTGTCACTCTCCTCCCTCCCCCTCTCCCTTTTCCTTTCTTCCTCTCTCCATTTCTCTCACATAGACACAAACATACACACAGAGACATACACACAGAGACACACACACATATCCCCAATCTAAATAGATGATAAATAGAAGAGGAAGGTAATAGACTTAAAAGGCATTGGGTAAGACTTGCCCAATAAAAGGCATTTTTAATTGAGACTAAAGTATTATAGGAAAAGCAAGAGATGGAGAGGGTGAGGAAGAAAAGTTAATGGCATATTCCAATATGCAGAATTCTCTATGGCAATCAATTTACTAAAATGTTTCCTCTCTAGTTTCTAGCATAAACAAAAACCTTCCCAAAAGAATTATCTACTCGAACTTCTAACCAGAGTCACATAAAAAGTTTAACTTTGTTCAGAATCCCTGAGAAGTTAACTTGCTTATCCAAGGTTTCACAGGTAATTAATAAAGTACAGAGCTGGGATTTGGACGTAGGAATCCTAAAGCAAAGAATAAAGTCTCAGAAAATTGAATCACATTCCTTTTACATATCAAGGAAGGACTCTAGCTATATATAAAGAAAATAATGTAAGAAGCTAATAAGAGCAAAAGGTTTTTTTCTCCAAGAAATCTTCAGGGGATCCCTTAAAAAGGTAATGAAAGAGGGATAAATATTATAATCAGTAGATTATAATAAAAATTAAAAATTAAATAAAAAATTAAAGAAGCTCAATCCTTTATTCCAATGCCAAATATGAAGAATTTGAAATCATTTATTTGGTTTTATATATTTATGATACAAGTTTCTTAGTGTTACTATATCATGGCTGAACTAATGAGTAAGAAACAAAGACTAATTCTGTCACTTAGTGGCAATGAGACTTTAGGCAACTTAATTTTTCTGGGCCTGATTCTTCATCTGTAAAAGAGCTGAATGAAAAGTTCTTTAAGGTTCCTTTCCACACTTACATTCTATAGTTCTAAATAAGTAAAAGTGTTTTGCAATACAGTAAAGGAGTATTCAAAGATCTAACAAAAGTTATTATCTATAAAAGATAGCAAGTGGAGATGAGAAGTGTTTCTCTAGTTTTACAAAGGAAATTTAAAAAGAAAAAAATCTTGCCATCATGATGTAATAGCACTTAACAGGGAGATAGCTCCCTTAAACTTCTTTCTAGCAAATTAAAAGCACATGGTTTAAAAGTGACCTTATTCTCTCCCATATTTATAGTTTGTGAAGGGTGAGGACATAAGAGACTTGATGTTCAATAAAAAAAGTGAGGAATAAAGAAATACCTACCTTGTTACAGGATCAGTCACAAGGACTTATCTTGCTAATTACTTACAATAACTCACGCTTGTACTATTTATAAGGTACTTTCTTCTTTGCAAGGTAGGCAGTGTAAGGGGTAATATTCTCATTTTTCAGTTGAGGAAAAAATAAGGATGATACCTGCAGCAACTACTGCATAGTGCTACCTAAGAATTGCATGAGATAATGTGCATTAAACACAGCAAACCATAAAGCATCAATGGAAACACAAAATCAGAATTTCAGATTTTGAAGGGATCTTAGTGGCCTTCCTGTCACAGAAACATTGTTCAATCATGTGTTGACAAAAGTAAATTCTTCCATACACCTTACAAATGATTATCCAATTTTCTTTAAAAGACAAACAAAAAACCTCTGAAGATATTCAAAGATGAAAGGGAATCAACCACTCTTGAGAAAATCATATTCCATTTTTGGAAGGGAAATTCCCCCTTATGCCAAAGGTAAATGATTAGTTTTACATTCTGGGACTTCCTCCATTCCATTCTCACCCACCACTACTAGTCTTCTCTTCTGCAGATTATGCGGGTGCATTTATAACTGGTCCTAGCTGACCAATTCTGGATGTGCTCCAGCTTGTCAATGTTCTTCCTGACATGTATGTCAAATCCAAATATGGAGACTCACATCCTTCCTTCAAAAATTATGCCCCATGAAGTGGAATCCTTCATCACATTAGCTTTTTAGCCAACCATATAAAAACTTAGGTCTTCTCCATTTGTTTTTATGAAGCCAATTTTTGCACAGGAATAGAAATTTACTCTTATCCCTATTAAATTTCATCTTATTAGACAGAGCCTATGATCTAGTCTGTCAAGTTTTTCTGAAACTACTGTCATGCAAATTTCATGTCATCTGCAAATTTGATAAGGATAGCATTTGTGACTTTACCAAAGGGAAATTGATAGTTACTTAGGCCATGAAGAAAAAGTTTGGAACAGTAACTATGGAGAATACAATAGAATTGGGATAAAATGAAATTAAAAATCAATTGGGAAAAAATTCAAAAAACAAAAAACCTGACTTATGTCAATAAGGACCCAATTAATATTAGGTAACAGGCAATGAAAATAATACCCTAAATACTTCCTTTGTAAGCTATTGCAAAGATCAAATGAGTTAAATTGTAAAGTACTTAGAAAATCTTGAAATTCTGACAGAGGTTAGTTTTGACTTACATAGAATTTACTAGTTAAAACGCTCCTCACTTGATACTTGGAAACTTACAAAATATATGACCAAAGACATATAAAATGCCAGGGTAAAAAAGACATGAACTCAAATTCTAATTTCAAGTATAAATTGCCTCTCTGTATTTTCTATCCTTTACAAGTCTCCAAGAAACTTGTAAACAAAGAAACAGTTGGGACATTTCAGGAAGAGAAGGCAGGCTTGAGTTCACAAAGTCATTCCCTCCTTTCTCCACTTTCAAGAATACTGTGTGTGCCCTGTCCTAACTTTACCAACACAAGTCGCTTAGCTTTTTTAAACCTGTTTCCTCATCTATAATTTAAAGAGAATAGAAAAAATGTTCCATATGTACATCAATACATTCTAAATTTTGATCTTGTATAAAAAAAAGCCATAAATTTTTAAAAGATACAACCCAATGTGAATGTTATGGAATATTATTGTTCTATAAGAAGTGACCAGCAGGATGAATACAGAGAGGCTTGGAGAGATTTACATGGACTGATGCGGAGTGAAATGAACAGAACCAGGAGATCATTATACACTTCAACAGTACTACATGATGATCAGTTCTGATGGACAAGGCTCTCTTCACCAAAGAGAGGATCCAAATCAGTTCCAACTGAATAGTAATGAACAGAACTAGCTATACCCAGAGAAAGAACACCGGGAAATGAGAATGGACCACAATATAACATTTCCACTCTGTTATTGTTTACTTGCATTTTTGTTTTTTTCTTCTTCTCAGGTTATTTTTCACTTTTCCAAATCCAATCTTTCTTGTGCAACAAGAACTTTATAAATATGTATACATATATGTACTTAACATATACTTTAACATATTTAACATATATGGGAATACCTGCCATCTAGGGGAGGAGGTAGAAAGGAGGGGAAAAGTTGAAACAAGTTTTTGCAAGGGTGAATGTTAAAAAATTACCCATGCATATGTTTTGTATATAAAAAGCGATTTTAAAAAATTAATTTATTTTTATTATATTTATGTTTCTATGTTATACTTATTTATATTATATTTTATTACATATATTTATTATATAACATACATATTACATAATATATTTATTATTTGTCATAAGTTTAAGATTAATGTAAAAACAAAAAATGTTTTCACAATATCAGAATTTGTTATCTAATTTCTTATTATTGATCATAAGTGGGCAGTTAATCCAAAATGCTATATTCATTTAATTCAGAAGGAAAAGACAGACCTTAAAAAGATCCTAAGTTGGTAGAATGGAATTAACCCAAATTCCTTCAACTCCCTTCCAAATAAGTTATATAGCTAAAAGTGACAGTGGCTAGTTCAGTTTTCCATTAGACAAATGTGGGGGAAAGTATTGTTATATGACAAGGAATCTGATGGACCAGGAAATAAGTTTTATTTAGCAAGAGTTTAAACAAGATATCAATTCATCCATCCATTCACCTTCTGTTCAGTTAAATTAAGCTTAAATTTTTTTGAAATTTTTTGAAAATCTGTGATGAAATGACTTTTTCATTTTTCAAGAATGGGGACAGAACAACACCCTCATCTTCTGTGGCAACTGGGAAGCATCTTGCAGTGTTAGAATTGGTCAGAAAGACCTGAATTCAAATCCTGCCTTAGACAGTAGCTGTGTGAGCCTAGATAATTCATTTAATCTCAGCTTTAGTTTCCTCTTCTTAAAAAAGGAGGCTTAAAGCACCTATATCACAAAGTTATTATGAAGATTAAATAATACATATGAAGTCTTTTGCCAACCCCTTTAAGTCTAATATAATTGCTAGCTGTTGTTTTACTTCTTCCACTCTTCTTTCACCAGTATTTATCAAGTATCTTAATTTGAGTCATGGTACTAGGCCCTTTCTAGCTCACTAACCTTCTCCAAACCAGAATTTTTTCCCTTCAGTATTCTAAATGTCCTAATAGTTAAACCAATGAAGTGGAAAAATGAATGCCACATGCTCCCCAGTGTATCTCAGCAGATTTTCACTTGCATCAGGATTGATAACACCTTTGCTGACAGAGAACTGTAAATAGAGAGATGCAGATTTTAAACCAAAGCTTTCTGAGAACTAGAGCTATCTAATAATGGAACAAGACATCCAACAGTATTAGGCTGTAGCACTGAGCCCCAGGAGCTGAAGTAGGGACTAGTCCCAGGTTTGTCATTCACTTTGTGACCAGAAAGCATTTTAGTCTATGAACCCGAACAGCAGTAAACAAAGGTTTGAACCGATGGTCTAACTCTAACATTGTGACTCATTTTGTGATTGAATATTAGCTGACAGGTGAATTTAGATGACCATGATAATTATAGAACTCTTGAAGTGAGAAATTTTTGTTACAAGCTGAACTTCCAGAACAAATGTCTTTCCAACAAAGAACTCTATTTTACTAAAAGATTTCAAGGCCTCGGAAAGGAACTCATGTATAATCAATAGTTTAAAAGAACATGTATTATCCTTAGAAAGTTTGTAGCAATAGAACTTTATAAAAATTACAAAGGTAATTTGGAATAGATTCACATCAGTTCACATATTCCCAAGTGTTGGGTTCATGGCTGAGCTGTAATGTTAACCAATTCAAATTGTTTTACTGAACAACTGGATTACTGAATAGATTAAATCAAAATCAAATTAAATTCAGTAATCAAATCACATCAAAACAAATATCTGAGTGCTTAGTATGCATAACATACTGTTGTTTAGGACTATAAAATAGCCATTATGTAAGACAAGGTCTTCATATGTAAGGATCTAAAATGCACTTTTTAAAAAGATGTTATCCATCATGTATCTTTCCTTGATTTACAGATAATCATATCCCTTTGGAAGATGCTCATAATCATTTAAAGATCATCACAGTAAATGATGCTGAGGCTGGAAAACACTGGTGTGATAATGAAGTCAGAGCACTGATAAATATATGGTCAGATGAAAAAATAAGGCAGATGCTGGAAGGGGCAACAAGAAACAAAGAAATATTTGAGGAAATTGCTAGAAGGCTAATGAAGTTTGGAATAGACAGAGACTGGAAGCAGTGTCGTACAAAATATAAAAATTTAAAATATGAATATAGAGTACTACAAAAGAAAACTAATCACCTTATTGATAACCCTAAAACGAAAATGAGGTTTTACGAAGAAATTGATTGCATCCTAAGACAACAGACCCTGGGAACACACAGCTGGAAAAATAATTCTAGTCTTATATCAGGTACTAAAATGTTGATGGCTTATCTTTGTAGTCGTTTTTTAAGTAACTACTTTGTTTTCTTATCTTAAGAAGGAATAAATTAGATACTTACAACTGTTATTTCACATTTTAAAAAGATACAATAACTAATTCTGAATTTATTTATCAAATGAACTCATTTGAATCAATCTTATTCCCTAACCTTTCTCCAAGACCTGTTCGAAAGTAGCATAATTGTCCCTGGCACTAGTTTACTTCTTGAGGAAATATATGAAACTAAATGATAAAATCAGACAACAGAAATGACAGACCCCACTGGTGCCTAAAGTAAGTTAACTGTACAGTACAAACCGTACCATCAGCTTTTAGAGTCTGTATTCAAATACACTAATAGTAGAAACAAAATTTCAACTACCAGTAAAGGATGAAAAATGAAGGCTAACTAGTAGCAAAATAAATTTTGGTTTGTTTTTCCATGGCTTCACAATGGTATTGAGTTTCTAATAGTATCAAATGTCTTCAATGACCTGTCTTACCTCATTTAAACAATTTATCTCAACACTTTCTATCCTTCTCTCTTTGGAGCCTTAGTACTCCCCCTACACCCCTTTTTTTGTAGAGTAAATGTCTTTTATCATTACAAAATGCCATAATGTATGCATGTGTGTATGTGCAGATGTGTATTATGTATAAGTTTATGTATATATATATACACACGCACGTACATACACATATATATGATGTGCATATTTAACATATGCACACATATACAAGCGAGAAAATATTTTGAGACCCAGACTTTCAGTAAGGGTTACCCCTCAAAAACCATGGCTCCAGAAACCCAATCCTTCATGTGCATGAAATCATGCAATCAGTGAAAAGAAATAGTTTTGAGGAACAACAGGGTGAAAAAGAGACAGAGACAGAAACCAAGAGAGACAGAGAGAATATGAGAACAGAAATGGGGGGAAATATAGTTAGCAATAGTAATTGTGAAAACAATTTTGAAACAAATTTCTCAAATGAAGTCCTTATTTTTCAAACTTATAGGGAACTGAGTCAAATTTATAGAAAAATAAGCTTGAAGACAAGTATTCTGAATCATCTGTCACATCACTTATTCTCCCTCTCTTCCTTTTCTCCACTCTGCTTTTCTTTTTAAAGAATCATTTGAAGGTCATGCCATGAATGCAGGATCTTTGAACAAGAGAAAGGCACATGAAGATGGTAAGACCTTTACAAATACCAATTTTTAGTATATGTTTTAAATTCAAACAGCAGTTTCCAATGTTTTTGTCTTTTATAATTAAGATGCTTACTTAGGTCCTTGAAAAACTAGACTGAATATATTGTTTCTAAGCTTGGTGAAAAGCAGTGGATACTGCTGAGAAATATTCATTAAGAATGAGAGTAATGTCTATAATGAGAACTTTCCCAGAAAACAAATAATTTTCTTTAAGACTCACACCATCAACATAATTAGAAATGAGAGACCAGGATGATAAAATCACTGAGATCTGAAGAAAAATCACAAGCTAAGCAGTTTAAAATCTACTAGATTTGCTATTTTTTTTTAAATTGAACCATAAAGGGGTTCATCCTCAAAACAAATACCCCTAATTCCTTGAATATAAACACTTTTTCAAGATGAGGGAAAGATCTACAGATTTAGAGAGGAACAACAGTAGAAATGAATATATCAGACAATAATTGCATTGTAGTGAATGGAAACCAATAGCCAAAAATCTGGACATGAATGGCAACAACTCTTCCTCCACGAAATCAGGATTTTATATAAACAGATCCATACCAACTATGGTGACCTGTATTGCTATCTATTTTCCAGAAATGAGACATGACTCTTTAAACCCAATCTCTAATATTTTAAACTATACTGCTTCTCCACATGGCCATCTTTCCACTTCATCCGGATGTTGTGGCATTCAAATAACCTTTAGTGTTACATATAAAAGTTCACTCTGTGTCATTAGTACACCCCACAGAGGATCAGGAGTTTATTTTTAATGAATATGAGAGAGAGCAATTTTTTACAGATTACATTTTCAATCCAATAGCCTGATTATAACAAAGAATTACTCTAAATAACAAAATATATCCTCTTAAACATCCCTACAAAGTGTTTTCCAAGGATGTTATGGTATACAATTTCTTGAAAGATACATCCAAAGATGTAATATTGAGAACCATGGTTATTGATATCAAATCAAATCAAAATATCAATGAAAAATCAAAAAGGAATTTTTAATTTTGTCACTGTGGGTAATTCATAATTGTGAGAGATCACACTCTCTACAACTTGATGGATGGCTTTCAAAAGCTACTATAGTCAAATAAATGTCCCCTTACAATCAAGGCTTTTTAAGGTTAGCCAAGTTGTCCTGAGACGATGTCTATGCTGCCATTCGTCAGACCTGGAATTGAAGTCTTTCATCTTAGTGTAATGTCCAGAGCTTGAAGCCCCCTGGCTAAGGGAGCACAAAACCACCTCCCACTCAATATGTAGGTTAGAGAACAACATTAGCAGAACAACAGTGTTAAGGAAGGCATGAAATGATTTATGTGATGAGCAAAATTAATTAGGATTCCCTACAAAAGACAAGATTATCTTCCTGTCTCCAGAAAATATGCCATGAAATTTTGAACCCCACAATATTAAAAACTATCTTCCTGTCCACATATGACATGGTATGGAATTTTGAACCCCAGAATATTAAAGATATCTTTAAAAAAATTCAAACACACATGAAATTATCAATCCAAAGAGGAAAAAGAAAATTAGGAGATGTAGTTGCATGGCCAAATCATTAAACTAATCCACCAGTTCATAAAACTTGGGTATTAAGTGCATAAGGGCAATAAGCTGGGCCCAAAAGTAAATAGGAAAGTGAAAGTGGGTAGTTACATTTGGACAACAGTTCAAAGCTAAAATCCCAAGCTCCTTTCCAATTATTCATAAATAGCTCTTTAATGCCAGTAGTCTTGCATTATTATATGGCTATAATACATGGAACACTCCAAAATTCCAACAATGAAAATTCCAAGTTACTCAATTACCAATTAATAACTCGAATAAAGAAATAAAGAAGATAGCTATTATCCAAAAAACTATTGGAAAAAGAAGATAAACCAGTTCTACAGCAAATTTTATTTCTAAGGAATGCTAAGACAACTATAGAATCAGTGGAACATTTGTTAAGTCCTTTGTGGATGATATGAGGAAAATCTGTACAGAATAAGAAACAGATGAATTGTTAAGAGATATACCAATATTAATGACAAGTATCAACATTGATGGACCTACCTATTATATTCACATAACTTTAACAAGAACATATTGAATTAGAGTCAAATAAGGTTTACTGGAAGATCCTTCTGAACTGTTTCTATAATTGGCTATGTATCACAATGCACCTTGAAGAATACAATTCTTTAATGAAATAGGGAACAGATCATAATCCATAATACAGAATTATTCAAAAATCATTCCAAAAAGCACATTTAATCAACCACATAGCCATACTCATGCATTTCCCTTAAATCTGGCTCTAGGGCACAACTGTCAGGAGCCAACTGAAAAGCAAAGGTAAAGTAAGGTAAGGTCCTTCTTACCAGGAAAGATCCCTCTAGGGGATGACTGTATCCCCTAAGAGACAAAGTAAGATGATATTTCTCTGAAGTATCATGAGCTAGAAGTAGCATTACTGATCCACTGGGAGGGGTCCTGGGTCTTTCTGGGTGGTGGGATAATGAGGAAGGAAAGTCTCTTTTCCACAAGAATTTCTCTTCTTCGTAATAAGCTGATCAAACTGGAATGGACAGAAGCACAAGCCTCCTTTGGTCTCTTTACTAGCTTTACTGCGTTGGTCAATACAAACATCAAATCATTAAAGGCATAGGAAGAAATTAAAATAACCACATTTTAATAAGTTAAAAGAATTAGAAATAGCAAGTCTGTCTTTCCAAAAATAAGATGATTGATGCCAGTTCCAATGATCTTATGATCTACACTCAGAAAGAGATGATGGGAACTGAATGGGGATCACAACATAACATTCTCACTCTTTGTTGTTCACTTGCATTTCTTAACACATTTTCTTTCCTTTTTAATCTAATTTTTCTTGTGCAGCAAGAGAATGGCATAAATGTTTACACATTGAATTTAATATACATTTTAACATGTATAACACATATTGGATTTCTTGCCATTTAGGGGAGGGGGTGGGGGCAAGGAGGGGAAAATCTGAAACATAAGGCTATGCAAGGGTCAGTGTTAAAAAATTATTTGTGCATATGTTTTGAAAATAAAAAGCTATGGGGGCAGCTAGGTGGGGCAATGGCTAGAGCACCAGCCCAGAAGTCACCAGGATCTGAATTCAAATCCAATCTCAGACACTTAACGCTTCCTAATTGTGTAACCCTGGGCAAAGTCACTTAACCCCAAATGAGGAAGGGAGGGAAGGGAAGGGAGGGGGAAAAGGGAGGAAAGGAGAAAGGGAAAGAAGTCTGAAAAGTTTTAGAGTTAAAAAGATTTTGAAATATAATAATATTAAAAGTTTCTAGAACCAGAAAAAGTCTGATTACAGAGACTATCTGTTTAAGGTATATAAATATTAAAAATGTACCCATACACTTAGACTATAAATGATATAGGTAAAGTAGTTAGTTAACCTTAAAGAGTTATATATAAAACAGCAGGATTTCTTTGTTTTGTCCAAACCTATGGCTTCAATGGTTTAGGAAATTTTGAGTAAGTAAATACTTCTTCCAATAGAGATTAATTATGGTACAATTTATAAACCACATATTGTTAAGAAGTTACTGAGAAGTTAAAAGCCTTGTCCAGACACATACATCCACTATGTGATGCATATGGAACTTGAACTCTTGAATCTTCTTGAATCTATTAGCAGAGTTCTCTACTACTGGGATCCTCAGTACAACTATGAAAATGTTCATTTCCAACAATCGTTTCTCCGGCCTCCCTTAGAACTAGAAATAGTCTTAATCTCTTGATTTCTAATAAAATAAATACAGACCAGGGCATAGACATTTATTAATATCAAGAGGGTCCCAACTCTAAAAATATTTACCAGCCTAGGGTTCAGATCACAGTTCTGACACTTTAGCAAGGAAGAAACCTTTGTCAAGTTAGTTTAACTCCTTAGGCCTCACATGCTAATCTGTAAAACAAGGAGATTGGACTACAAGGGTATCAGACTAAAACAGAACTATTTATTAACTCAGAAAACCACAATTAACATTATCTACCCTATACAGTACTTTTATTTATTTTGTTAGATGTTTCCCAATTACATCCCCCCCCCCCTCAGGCTGGGGGGTTAAGTGATTTGCCCAGGGTCACACAACTAGGAAATGTTAAGTGTCTGAGACCAGATTTGAACTCGGGTTCTCCTGAATTCAAGGATGGTGCTCTATCCACTGCTCTACCTACCTGCCCCCCCCAATTACATTTTAATCTGATTTTGCAGGCTTCAAATGGCCATGAATTGGATATTTCTGGACTAGATTCCAATTATAACATTTTATGATTCTATATCTTCCACACCCTTGTAGTAAATACAATATGTTCTGCCTTTAGAACTGGTCCCTCTGCCTCTAAAAAAGAGTACTTCTGACACCATCCTGCAGGAGTTCCACCTTACAACAAAACAAAAAGATTCTACAGCCCATCTCTGCGGACAGGAAACAAAGCACATCCAGCTACTACAGTCAGCCAGTCAGGTAAGCTTCTTAAATTTTCATCACATGAAAAATTACCAGGGTATACTTAATTCAGATTGTCCAATTGTTGTCAATCTTCCCATAGTAGTCTATTACTTATCAGATGTCAGTGAGATTCATGCTCTAAAGAATATGACATCTTATACTATACTTAAAGATATCATTTCTAAAATAAGAAATGAACCTTTCCTCAAACATATTTTGGTGCTATCAAATCATTTCTGTAATACTGTATTCAATTCTAGACACCATATTTTATGAAGGAGATTAACAAGCTGGAGCATCTGCAGATGAGAGTGATCAAAATAAACAGTAAGGACTAAAGATTATATCAAAAGATCAGTTGAGGGAACTGGAAATATTTAACTTAGAGAAGTTAAAAAACTTAAGACAGAAGATCACAACTGTATTCTATTTAAGGTCTAAGATGTAGAAAGATCAGACTTGTTCATTTGATCACAGAAAGTAGAACTATGACCAATAAGCAAAAACTTCAAAGGCAGATTTAGGCTTAACTTAAAGGAAGCATTCCTAACAATTATAACTATCTGTGAGGAAAAGGGATTTCTCTAGATTTGTCCTCAATGGAAATCTTCAAAGAGAAGGTGGATACTGGTAGGGATGCTGTAGAGAGCTCCTGTATAAGGAATGGGATTAGATGGATTTAAGATTCTGCAACAGTGAATTAACTAATTTAAAAATTGCTGCTCAGTTAAAGATAGATTTCTTTTTTTTTGCAATTTTTAAAATTAATTTTTATAATTATAACATTTTTGACAGTACATATGCATATATATATATATATATAAATATAAATATATATTTTACAACATTATCTCTTGTCCTCCCTTCTGTTCCGAATTTTTCCCCTCCTTCCCTCCACCCCCTCCCCTAGATGGCAGGCATTGCCATACATATTAAATATCTTATAGTATATCCTAGGTACAATACATATGTGCAGAACCGAATTTTGTGGTTGTTATTGTTGCAAAGGAAGAACTGTATTTGGAAGATAAAGATAATCTGGGAAGAAAAACAAAAACAAAAACAAAATAATAATGCTCACAGTTTACACTCATTTCCCAGTGTTCCTTTTCTCGATGTAGCTGATTCTGTCCATCATTGATCAATTGGAATTGGATTAGCTCTTCCCTTTGTTGAAGATATCCACTTCCTATCTTCAACATAAAGAAGATCCAACTCACTTCTAGTTGATCAATGATGGTCAGAAACAACTACACCCAGAGAAGGAACATTGGGAAGTGAATGTAAATTGTTAGCACTACTGTCTATCTACCCAGGTTACTTATACCTTCGGAATCTAATACTTAATGTGCAACAAGAAAATGGTATTTACACACATATATTGTATCTAGGTTATATTGTAACACATGGAAAATGTATGGGAAGGAGTAGAGGGAGGGAGGGGATAATGTGGAAAAATGAATACAAGGGATAATGTTATTAAAAAAATTACTCATATATATATACTGTCAAAAAATTATAAATAAAATTAAAAAAAAAAAAGATATCCACTTCCATCAGAATACAAAAGATAGACTTCTTGAGCTCAGGCCTATAGACAGAGTTGTTTATATTAATTAAATTAATTAATTATGGTAATTAAATTAATGCCAATGCAGCATTTCCAAACTCTGACTCCATAACCTGAGGTATCATGATGGTAGTAAACAGCTAAGAAAAGCTTTAAGTCTTGAATAGATTTCCCCAAGGGATGGAAATTCTAAACTTCAGTAAATAAATCCAGTAACTTGCTTACTTGCAGAATCTAAAACCATTATATGAAACAAATCTGTGAAATCAAATAATTCCTTTTATAGAATGAATCAGGAAGTAATTAGTAAGTACCTATATGGAAAGCTTTTTAACAGGTAAATAGAGATACAGAAAATTCAAGCAAACCCTACCCTAAAAAAGTTTAGATTCTATTAGGAGAGATTTCATATACACACAGAAGTGAACACAAAAATTAATAAATACAAGGCAATTTGGAGGAGGCAGTAATAGGAAAACCTTCATTTAGGAAGGGCCATTTATTCTAAAAAACTTGATCTGATGTTTGGCAAAAAACCTGGAAGAGGTCTGGGGAGAGGAAAATGTACTTTGTTACAAATCTGTTTGCATAACATGATATAAGGGGATGTTCTACAGCACTATGTAAAAAAATAAACCCCTGTCAGAAAAAGGACACCTCTTTTACATTATAAACTATTAGTGTAAAGCTTCCTTTGACAAGAAGCCAAACTAGCCAACAAATCTGCAAGTGGACAGAATGTCTGCTAAAAATAAGTGCTAATAAATGGTCCTACCATGGATTAAGTAACCAAGAGCAAGCTCGATTTGCTTTTATATAAATTTTCCTTATGACAATTAGAAATTCTGGAGCTCTCCCTGGGACAGAGTTCTTGATTCCTGAATTCAGCTGACTAGAACATGCTCAAAATAAGAAATCCAAGATAGAACCAAGTATACTATGAAAGCTTTGGTAATTTTACCCTTCAGTTCCCATATTTTACAAAGGAAATAAGCAGTCAAATCTTTAGGGTTGGGTGTTTTTTTGTTTTTTTTGCAACGTATAATGAAATAAGAACCTTCTGAACAATCCGAAAGGATCTGCCTAACTTTACGAAGACACAAAAATCAACTTGTTGACATACATGGACCTCACTTGTGGAGTAGAACACAAAGAAGGTCTGGGTTTCAGAAAGTACCTTGTTAGAGAGTAGGGGGTTAAATCTCCAGTCCAATCAGATTCAGTTCTCCAAAAGAGAGAGCACCACTCCTCTAAATACCCTTGCTGGGTCAGGTTAACACAGACTTTGCAAGTTAATGGTTCTCTATTTTCACTTTGGAATTCATAAAGAAGCAATTCATTTCCAGTAATCCATTTGTTCACCCCAGGTCCAACTTTTAAAAATCTAGTTTCATCTTGTTCTAGGCTAGCATACAATGGAATCACATTTTTATTTCCTGTTGGTTTTGCAACTAATTCTCCATTTGGCAAAGACTTCTTTTCAATATAAAAGCCAATAGCTGAATATAAGACTTTGTAATAAGCTGAAGCTATCAAACCACCTGTGATCAAGTTTTTCCAGGATGTAATTAAACAATTAGTGGATACAGATAAAGTTTTACTAAGTTCTCAGCACATTAACAGATCCAGTAATGAAGTAGAAGAAGGAATGGTTAAAAGGGAGGGTGCTTTGTGCCGCTGATTTAACCTTTATTTACCCACTCTTAGGCAATGAGTTCAAAAGCAAAGCTTCTATTGTCCTTTTATAAGCATTCTTGTTAACTGCTCCAAGTATCCAGTCTCCCAAAAATATTCTTATAAACCGAATGTAAGTGGTAACCATAGAGCGCTTTTCGAAAATGGATATTGTAGAACCATTTTGTGATTATGACAACAGGATTCAATAAGTTTCCCTTTCCAAAATTGCCAATTAATAAGAACTTGGACAAAGTGAAGGGAAAAGCAAGCTTTTAATTTAACCCCTTCCCTTCTGAAATGACATTTAAGGAGGAGGAAAATGAATTTTACTCAACTTTAGCCACAAAGCTAAAATTAACCAGCAAACTTAGAAATTCAAGGTCACCTCAGTCCTGCACTCAGAACACAAAACAAGAAAAGGATTCTGAACAGGTTGTTTTTCCAGTAGGTGGCCATGGTGTTATTCACTACTTACATACATACAAAGTTACTATCACTAAAGTCAGAAGATAAATGACCTCAGTCAGAACCAATTCAGGGATTAATCAAAGACAGCTTTTCATATTGAGTCCAGTAAACCATCTATCTGCCTTTGTGAAGGAGTGAGGGACACACTCAGTTCAATTTGTTGTTCATTCAGCAGCAAGCTACGAAAAAACACCCGACTTTTTTTTAAGCACAAAAAGGCAGAGACAGAAACGAATAACTTGTTTTAAGTTAATTTGCCAAAGTAACTGCCTTTGCACGTAAGCTATTAATGATAGATATGTTGCCTTGGAGAAATTATTTAACACTTTTTAATGACAAATCCCACTTTCACCGCTACCTCAAAGGAAAAATCTGCCTTAACGCTCTTTAGCATTCGAGCTAAATCGGGCGGCGAGGCAGGAGCCCCAGAGTTCGCCCCAGTCGGAATGGGACAACTACCAGCCGCAACGCGCACTAAGCAGCAGCAGCCTGAGACGCTTCAGGCGAGATTCAAACCCAAGTTTCCCGACCGCGAGAAGAGCCGGTCACGGAGCCTTTTAAGCTCTGCTCACTGCTAGAGCAGCGCCTCCGGTCTCTGCCTAGGGAACGCAGACCCAGGGGAGCCACTCGGAAGGCTACTCCCCCGTTGGTACGTCCCCCCCCCCACGCACCTCCGGGAGTGACCTGCACGCTCGGGGCCTCCAGGGAGCCCACTCCGGGCTGCCTGCAAGTCCCGAGAGATGGGATCACGAGAAGGGCTCTAAGAGCTCCTAGACAGGCTGAGAAGCCGTGCCCGCAGGCAACTTGGGCCCCGGAGGAGAGACTCGCAGTCCCCGCGCAGCCGACACCCGAGCTCAGGGCCCCCCGCGCCGGAAGGCGGGTACTTGAGCACGCCGTGATCCACGCTGTCCCAGCCGCGGGGCGCAGAGTCCTTAGCTCTCTTCCCTTCCCCCCCACCCCGAAGGTGAGGGGACAAGGAGACGGTTCCAACCCGAGGCATCCCCACGGGTGAACGTTTCCTCGGTCCAAAGAGGGGCCACACTTTCGCTTGGATGCTTACCGATGCTGAAGCCCCACGAGCCCCAGGGTGATCACGTGGGGCACATCGAGCTGCGTGGGCCACTCTCCCGAGGCGATGCAGCCGAACACACCGCACTCTTCACGGATGCCGCTCTCCTCCAGCTCCATCCCACCTCCAAAAAGCACGTGGCCGGGGCCGGGGCCGCGGCCCCGCGTGAACCTGCCCGCCGCGCCGCTTCCCTCGTTCCCGGGGCTTTCCCTCGCTCGGGCGGCGGCACGTGGCTCCCGCTAGGCAGTGCGCGTGGCTCCCGGCTCCCTTCCGCTAGAGCTCGCGCCGGGTCCCTCTCGCGCCAACTCCACCCGAGCCCGAGGCGGCTTTTCACTAGACTAGCGGGAGAAGAATCACACGGGCGGGAGGAGAGGGGCGGGGCCGAGGCGAGGAGGTGGGGCGAGCCTGACTGCGCTGCCCGGGGACAACCCAGCCTGGGGCATCTCCACTCCCTAACTTTCGCCTGGGCCCTACTCTTCTTCCAGCCCAGAACAAACCCGGATTAGAACTTCCCCTGACCCGGGGGCTAGAGGAGTGGGAGGGGGAGCGCGTGTGGCTCCAGTGGAGGAGCTGGCACTTTCCTTTTCCGGAAAAGCGACACTACGTAGTGACGGAGGTGAAGGAGGGAGGAAGGGAAGGAGGGGGCGCAAGGAGGGGGGGGGGTCGAGGTGCAGGTTCTCGCTCCTGCGCGTGCGCGGCGGGAAGCTGCTAGCGCTCTTTTAGCCCCATCTCTCTCCGGGGCGGAGCTCGCCTCTTTCTGGTCCGAGCGATCTCGTTCGGGTTGGCTGGAGAGCGAGCACGTAAGGGGCAAGGCGGAGCTTCCGCTGCTCCTAGCCCCGCCTACTCCGAAAGGCTAGCTGACCGCTACCCCTAACCTCGTCTTTCATCCTCTCCCCAGGTTCCTGCTGAACTCCCGTTAGCCACCGCCTTAACTACAGAAATGGCGACGGCCGAAGGTGAGTGACCCTCGCTGGGGCTGTGTCCCCCCTTGGTTAGACCCAGGAGAAGAGAAGGAGAGCGTGCTGCACGGGAGCGGGGAAAACACGGGGAAGGGGAGGAGTGATGGCGTCCGCGCGGCTAGCACGTGGTCTGAGAGACTGGGGAAGACCGAGCTCCCCGCCCCCCTGGCGCTTTTGGGAAGAGGGGGGCGGATGAGCAGAGTCCTGCGGTTACGGTGCGCGCGGACTGCTGGCCGTGGCTCCTCACTGTGCAGGGCACTGGCCGCCTCTCGGGGAGACTGCGTGCAGATACTGGGGAGGGGAGGAGCCGCCCGCTGGAAAGGGGGGAAGCTAGGACGGGGGCATGAGCCAGACTCTAGGTGCCTTTCCAGAACTTTATGCTCATTTACAACCGGGATGTTTTCCAGTTCGTTTCCCATCAGTCCATCAGATCTCAAAAGTTCAAAACCCCATCTCTCTTTGTAGGCTCAGCGCTAAAGCCAGGGGATGACGCTGAGAAAGTCACGTAGCCACACTCGCCTTTTTGGGAGGGTGGGAGGCTCCCACTGCAATCTGAAACAAACCAAAAACTGTATCTCTTGGAGACATCCGCTTTGTGGTCAGTGTCGAGGGCTGACCCCTGGATCCTGACTCCCACACCAAACTCCTCGGCTTCTGACTGAGGGGGAGGGACACCTGCTCCGCCTTGGGAGGTGATCGGTAATTTACCATGACAATACCCAATCTGTTGTTTTCAGTTGGGAACCTACCTAGAAGATACATTGTATCTTCCTCCCCTTTGGGGTAGGAACTAGGCTCGAGGCCAGAGCTTCTTAAACTTTTCCTACTCGCTACCTCTTTTCTCCCAAGAAATTTTTATGTGACCCTGGAGATATGTGTGTATTTATATATATAATTTATAAAATATATATTATCTGTATGTAAAGTAGGTGTGAAAACCAAACATTTACTGATAATAAATCATAATTTTGCCACTCCCACATTCAGTTACCTGACTTCCGGTAAGGTTCCGAACCACAATTTAGTTTTAAGATGCTCCGCTTTAATCTCTACATTTGGGTTTCCTTACAGTTAGGAGCCCGAAGAAGAGAGCCTGTGGACTCCTTTTCAGAATAATGTATTTAAATTCCTAAAGCAAAATCCAGAGACAAAGGAAAATGTTTCGATTAAATATTTTTAAAAATCTCATCACGGAAAGGATTCTTGCTAAATCTTGGGAAAAGTCATTTTTTTATATTAGCCTTAAAGAATAGAAGACTGGAAAAAGAAGTTTTATATATAGATTAAAAAACAATAGAAATTCTAGTTGTGTGATCTTGGGCAAGTCACTTAACTCCAATTGCCTCAGCAAAAAAAAAACCAAAACAAACAATATAAAATTAAAGAATCTGTCTCAGTTTAATCTTAGTGTTTTTTTTTCTTAACCCTCCTATACCTAACTTGACATCCCTTTGGTAACTTGGATCTGTTTGCTTGTGTAGCACCCTACGTGTGTTGCCTTAGTTTATTTAGAGAGCATTGTCAGTTGCATGGGTCTAAAACCTCAAGAATCAAATTCTCCACAAGATAAATCAGAACCTGGAAAAACTGAGATGGGGTGTTCAGACTAATCCTAGGGGATGTACTTAAAGTTGGAAGGTTGTAGATGTGTGACTTTAGACTGGTCATTTCTCAGGTAAAGCTTGAAACATCCAATCTACTTACAGAATTGTCCTCAGGAAAGTACTTTGCTATACTAAGTAATCTAGAAATCATTATACTAATAGGAACATTATCTTGAAAGTTTCCAGTAAGAAGAATAACTAACAGAAGTGAACCAAAATATTCAATGGCTGCTCAGTGAAGTATTGTCAAAAGTGCCACACGCAATGTTCCACTTCAGCCTCAGTCACTTAATAGCTGCAGAATCCATGGACAATTATTTAATTTCTCTGACCCTGTTTCTTCTTTCAAACGAGGAGAGAGCATTTATCAAGTATCTGCTATGTTCCAAGCACTCTTAATCAATAAGGTTAAGTGACTGAGGCCGGATTCGCACTATGATATTGCTCTGTTATTATTCTTCTTTCCTTGATTGGGTAGAACCAGAAAGTAAGTCTCATCCTGTTCATTTCACTCTGAAACTTGTTACTTTGTTTGAACATGGCTTAGCTTTCACTTGTCATGTCCTTCTCAGGATGCACTTTGGGCTTGTGACCTTTCATACCCTGTGTTCCCTGTGGACACTTGTGATCAAAGTTCCCCAAAATTCTTAAAGGACGTTGTTTATTTTCCTGCAGTAGCTCTATTTGGTTTCCACTCTCATGTTTTAACCAGGATGAGCTAAAGTCTAGACGTTATTATGGTTGGCTTTATTTTTAACACCTAATACTTGCATTCCCTCAGTCATCTCTCTCCTCTGATCAGAGGACTGCAGGGTTAGAGCCCTCCACATTTACATCCCCAACACTTAGCATAGTATGTGCTTTGGTTTTGAAGATTGGATACAGAGTAGGAAGAGAATTGAGAAAATAAATTGATTTTACAGTAGGGGTCATCTCCCTATAAAACCCCAATAATGCCATTCACATTGAATAGAGTGAACATGAAAATGCTAGATAATCAAATTAAGATGAGGAAGAAGGGAGCAAGCTATTTAAATTGCAGTCAGGTATGTGGAGGAGGTTTTTCATAGGTTATGAAAAAAATCCTATTTTAACCTGTGCCCTTGGCAGAGATCCATCCATTGGTTCCTAATGTACTGTTTGGAGCAGACAACTAAAATCACTTGTCTACTTGTTTCCAGGATTTTTGTTTGGCTTTTTATAATTTCATGCTGTTTTTTTTTTCCTTCATTTTTTTAAAATACTGTTTTATAGGAAAGGGAAAAAACGGGGTCAAACTATAGGAAAAAATAGAAGACATCAATAAAAATTTGTTTGTTTTTTAATAAAGTGATGCTTTGGGTTACCAAAAAAATTCTTTTAAATAGAAACCTTCAAGGATCTAATAGCTGTTTAAAAAAAAAAAAAAATCAAGCCAAACTGCTTTTTGTAGATGAATTGGATAGGAAGATAGTGCACTTCTGAATTTAATCATGTAACTTGTATTTGCATATTTAAAACAGCTCTTGAAATTAGTGGTCTAAATGGGAACACATTACAGAAATAAATCAGCCTACAAATGGTTATTGTAAAAGACTGAAATTTTTAGCTTGGAGAAAATTTCCAGGAGTTGGTAAGTGTTTGAAGTGAAAAGTAAAGAATAATCAGCAGGAGAGAGATTGTCTGCATCTTTTTAAAATTTGGAGCCCTGTGAAAAGCAACAAGTGATTACCACTGTAGATCATGTAATGAGAAATCATATGCTTGAAAGCAGCTGTTCAGTTCAACAAGTATTTATCTGGAACTAATTTTCCTGATGAATGGGGAAATTAATAAATAGTTTTTAAAATTAATACTTAGGAGATGACTGGTTCTGTACATAAATTCATTCCTTCCATATTTCTGCCAGTTTCATACCAATTCTGTTCTTTTCCAGTGTTAAATTGAATTTTTGGCTGTTCTAGACCATTCTTGTATTTATTGCCTTGTCATTCTATCTCTAGAGTGCAGAATTTGTGTAGAGATTTGCTATTTTTTTCTATGGCTGTAAATTAAGTAATTTAGGCATCATAATCCACATAAGAACATAGGTGTCATGTATCCTTTAAGATGTTCAAATAAATTTCTTACTTCATATAAGCTACTGTAAATTAATTGAAATAATTTTGTTCTTTATATCTTGCTATTTTTAAAAAATCCTTATTGTATTTTTAACCTTGTAACACATCATGTGTGTTCAAAAACATTAATGTGTGTATCTTCTGATTATCAAAATTTAGGAAACTTTCCTTAATGTTTTCAAATATTCTTAAATGTTTTTATTTATTTCCCCAGTGCTAAAGATTGGTAAGAAGCTCTATGAGGGTAAAACAAAAGAAGTCTATGAATTGTTGGATAGTCCTGGCAAAGTCCTCTTGCAGTCTAAAGACCAGATCACTGCAGGCAACGCCGCTAGAAAAAATCACATGGATGGAAAAGCTGCTATCTCAAACAAGATTACTAGCTGTATTTTTGAGTTGTTACAGGAAGCAGGTAAATGCCCTTTTCCCCTTTAATGTGTTTCTTCATTTATTCTCTTCTCTCTTTCCTTTCTCCCCCTCCTCCCCACTTCGTGGATAATTATGTTAATCTCTCTAGTGACCCAGGATCTAATTGAGGAAGCCCTCTAGTATTCTTTCCTTTGATGCAATCTGTACTAACGTTGTATGCAACTGAATGATTTCACTGTATCTAGGAAATTCTGCTTCCATTTGGACTTGGTCTAAAACATCTTTCATACCAGTAGTGAATGCTGACGTTGAGCTTATACATCCTATTTTGTGAAGTACTTGAAATTAATAAACCTGATATTAATAACCATAAGATCATTGAACAGGTGGCCTTGCATAGACTTCTCTCCCTCAAATTCTATTCATTTGAAAATCATGTCATCACCTCCCTGATGTCATGGTCCTCTTCCAGAACTAAGGACAAAACAACAACAAATGAGTAAGGGAAAAAATCCAGGATCTTCCCAATATTTGGTTGTTTAATCCTCACTTCTCTCACTTGCCCATTGTCACACAGTTGGAAACAGGAGGATAGGGAAGAGAGAGAAAAAGTTTGGAACACAAAATCTTACAGAAATGAATCTTAAAAACTATATTTACATGTATTTGAAAACTATAAAATTCTATTGAGGAAAACAAACAAAAAAATATTCCTGTAAGATTTGATAAATTACTTTTTTCCATTTTAGGTATATTTTTAGAAACATAGGATTCTCTTCCCCAGACCAAATTGAATAACTTTTGGACTCTCCTTTTTCTATACTTCATACAGACCACCACTCTTTTGTGACATGATCTGAAATAAGTTGATTACAGTTAGTTGTTTTTTTTTGTTTGTTTGTTTGTTTGTTTTTTTTAATACAGGTTACATCCAGCTTGGGGTGCAGTTGAGTCTTCCTTATTGAGTATTAATAGACGTGTATTGATGTGGGAGTGCACAAGAAATCCATCATCAAAATGCTACATACTTTGTACTATGTGCAGCTAGACAGGCGATTGCAGACTAGGTTCAGAGGAGTTCCCCTTCTCTCCCCTGCACCTTGGGGCTGACATTGAATCTTGAATAATTAATCGTAGTCTCATGATCATCAGGTTCTCAGGGTTTTTACCCATGACTTTATCATATGATCTAATATCTAATAACCATCTTTTCCTAACCCTCAGCTTTTATTGGGGAAATTGAGCATTTGGACCTATGTATGGGACTCATCCTTATTTTTAGATTTGGCCCAAGATGAATTAATAATAAAGCATTTATCAAGTGCTTGCTTATTCACTGTTTATCTGACAGAACTGGAAATACAGCACTTCCCTTCTCTTAAGGAACTTACATTCTAAAGGGGGAAGACAATGCCTAGAGAGTATGAGAGGCAATTTTGAAATGTTTGGGAAATGATCCAATATGTGCCTGGTTCCAGGCAAGTAAAAAAAAAAAAAAAATGAGAATTTTGGATCCTGACTACCATCTTCCTCAAAACTATGTCCTTTGCAAATCTGAGGATCATATTCATAAATGGAAACAGTTCTTAATGTCAGGGAGCCTATGACTATTCCTAAAAAGTATGTCTGTTGGCCTTTGCTCTGTTGTCTTCCCTATTAGGATGTAAGCAGAAAGGTCATGCTTTTTGTGTTTGTAACCCCATTTAACGTGCCTTTTCATCCATGTATTCATCAGAGCCATTCATTTAAAAGTGTAATTGGGAATGTTCTACTTGATAGTTCAGTCTCAGCTGACTTCAGTGAATTAATGACTATTTGAAATCTAAGCATTCGGCTGGTTCTGAATCTGCCTAAGATTGCTCTCAGCTAAAGTACATGTCTGCTTCTCTATGAGGATAGCATGAAAGACTGTAAAGATTAATAAACATGTTTATATTTACAACATTATCATGGTTTACCACTACCTATCTAGAGATCCTGTCAAAGAAAGGAAAGTGAGATTATTTCAAAGATTAGATGATAAACTATTCTCAAATCAAATAACTTATCTAGATTTAAATGTATGATAGAAATTAGTACTGCAAATTAAGGCCTGTTTTCATTATTCTGAAGGTGGAAATCAAGTCTGAAACTCTCACTCCTCCTCTGTCCCTCTCTCAACAAAGAGCTCCTCTCTGATCCTCCACCCTGTGTGTAGGGAGTCTCTGGGGAGTCCTACTCATTTCCTACTCTCCTGCTTTCCTAGATTTTGTGATCTTCCAAGCTTATCATTCTGTAAGATGAAATCATCTCCCTCTCTGCTGTAGGATTTGTCTTCCCCCATGCCTGGGCAGCCTCCGCCCTACATCCTCCCTTTTGAGCTTCTATGTGTTGTTTTCCCCCCGTTACATTGTGAGCATCTTGAGGCTAACAACTGAATTAGACCTTTCTCTGTATCCCCAACATTTAGTAGAGCACCAGGCACATGAGAGGTATTGAATGTTTACTGACTCTGCCCCCAGATTTCTCTTACAACAAATCCTGACAACATAGTGCTTCTTTCCATATTCATACTGGATTTTGGATTGCAGTCTTCAATCCATGCATCTGAAAAGATCTGCATTTCTGTTCTGTGACATTTCTCAGCTTAGAATTGGTACACTTTGTGCCATTTTCAATTCACCTGTCTTTTTATAATCTGTACTCCAGATTGAGACATTTCAGTATCTCATGCTATTTTATTATGTTTATGTTTTTCAATTACATGACATTGTTATTTTGTCAACAATTGCTATTGTGCATCACATCCATATCTATACACAATACGAGGTAGATGTAGGCTGATCAATTAGCAGTGTGTTATAAAATCCTCTGACATAATTCCTTAATTGAATTTTGGCTTGAATTAAATGAGACCTAATGTTTTCTAATTCCACTAACTTGAATTTGGCATTATTCAAACTCACATTAATCATTATCCTCCTGCATTTCATAAAGGTTTTCCTAGAATTCTTAGTATTTTTCATACTTGATGATCTTAATTGCATTATAATATTCTATTACATTAATATACTGGGGTATATTTAATCATTCTCCTATTGTTAGATACTTGAAGGATTCATAGAAATTACATATAATGATTTTATGGAAGCTTTGAGGGCATAGCTTTCTTGGGATCGCATTTTTAGGAAATGTCTCAATATGTCTTAGTTTCTTGAAGTTTTAAACACATTTAAGTGACTCATGCAGAACCACATAGCCATTATTTGTCAAAGGCTAGACATGATGAGCTTTTCTTCCTGAGTTTAAAGCAAATCTATTTCCATTATAGTGGATTGCTTTATTTAAGAACAGTACTCTCACTTACATGAATGCTGAGTGAAATGAGCAGAACCAGGAGATCATTATGTACTTTAACAACAATACTGTATAAGGATGTATTTTGATGGAAGTGGATATCTTCAACAAAGAGAAGATCTAATTCAGTTCCAATTGATCAATGATGGACAGAATCAGCTACACCCAGAGAAGGAACACTGGGAAATGAGTGTAAACTGTTTTCACTATTGTCTTTCTACCCAGGTTACTTTTACTTTCTGAATCCAATTCTTGTTGTGCAAAAGAAATTCAGTTTTACACACATATATTGTATCAATGTTATACTGTAACACATGTAACATGTATGGGATTGCCTGTCATCTATGGGAGGAGGTAGAGGGAGGGAGGGGAAAATTCGGGAAAGAAGTGAGTATAAGGGATAATGTTGTTTAAAAAAAAAAAAAAATTTGCCCTTGCATATGTACTGTCAAAAAAAATTATAATTATTAAAAAAAAAAAAAAAAAAAAAAAAAGAACAGTACTCTCATTTTGGTCACCCACTGTTTTTCTCATTCATTTTACATATTGTTTGTAGAATCTTGATTCCAGAAGTCTGAAGATATAATTCTCTCTTAGTAGAGAAGATGCAAACTATAATTGTAGCATCCTAGGTATAGGCTGTCAGGCATGGTAGATCTATCTATTAGGCTTTACCATTTTGGTTGTTGTAAGGGAAGGGCGAACTATAGCATTTATTGGAAAGAGACTATGATAAAGAAATCGTTAAAATATTTATAAAACATTGGTGTAGCTTAGTTGTGGAGCTTCATTCCACAATTGTGGTTTTGGTTTGAACTCTTCTTTGGATTAATGGTAACTAGAATTCTAAAACTATTTACTTCTTTGTTCCTAGGTATCAAAACTGCTTTCACCAAAAAATGTGGTGAGACAGCTTTCATCGCACCTCAGTGTGAAATGATTCCAATTGAATGGGTTTGTAGAAGAATTGCAACTGGTTCTTTCCTCAAAAGAAACCCTGGTGTCAAAGAAGGATATAAGTTCTACCCTCCTAAAGTGGAGTTGTTTTTCAAGGTAATTATTATTTTTATTTGACAAGATGAAAAAGATTATTTCAATAAACTTAAACTAAATTGCAATTTTAGTCTTGCTTTAAGGAGAATTTTAAATCAATTTGCTTTGGAGGTAGTCACAGTACATTGTATTGACATATTGACATTATACTATGAATATTGATAATGAATTGATTTTTTTTTAATACAGATTTTAAGCAAACTTAATTTGAATGGTCTTAACAAATAAAGTAAATATTTCATTTAAAATAGTTAACATCTATCATTAGCTGAACTATTTGGCTACAGCCAAAAGAAAGAAAGAAAACTCGGCTTTTCTATTACCTGTTTTAAACAAATTATATTGATATCCTAGGAATCAATGTATTCTATTAAAATTTTCCTTTCCCTTTTATTTTAGCTCTTAGGTTGTTAGACTTTGTCATTTGGACCAATCCAATCTCTAACCTGTGGATAACCAGAGACAAACAGAGCAGGCCAGAGACAGGAAAGTCAGGAATCAAACAAGTTTAATTTCAAAGTGAGGGAAACAGCTTGTAAGTGAAGTGCACCTTCCTAAGTCCCTATCTCAAGGATAAGGTTTTTAAACAGAAATGGCTGGAGCGCTACATAATCTCAGGTTTTGAGTAAACAGTCTCCCAAGTCCTAGAATCCCTGAGCCTTGTAATTGTCAACAAGAACCAGGCTTAGTACAACTGAAAGCAGACTTTTACGCACCTGGTTTCTACTGGTTACAAGGAGGAGGGAGGTTGTTAGGATGTTGGGGCATCTGATTGATCACATGGCTGAAATCTCAGCTTCCAGGTCAGGTTCCCTACAAAGTAGGGAAGAAACAAATTTAAATAATTAGGTATTTATTACACACATCAGTTAACAAGAAAATTATTGCTCCCACTCCAATGGGTTGGTATTCCCTTTTAATTTATTGTGGGGTTTTGAAAGGAGCTCTAATACCTCTCTATTTAGAATATCATTTAAAGACTTTTGCTTAAAAAGGCCAATGTCTCTCATTGCATTCAGCGCCATCTCCAGGCATCCTGAACATCTAAGGCCCTTGTGTTTTCATGTTATCATGGTACTTGATGAGAACAAAGGACAAGCAATAATTTCTATAATGTTTAAAATAGCATAACTATGGCAATGTCCATTTTCTGAGATGTTCTTAGGAACAAGGCTATCATGAAGGGAAAGGGAATTCTGTACTTAAGTTAATGCACAGTCTGTAAAGTTGTTGAAGGCATTTTTCTTGTTTCATTTGCTGTGTTGACTGAAGCCCCAAGGGCTTTCATACTTTTTAATTTTCTGAATTTGATGTCTCTTTGAAGTTGTCTAGACTTTGAATTTCTTAATATCAAAAAAAAGGATTAAGTAAATGGTATCTTTTGAAAATTTGGCTCATAAGCTTGAATGCATTGGCCCACTCTGGAAGTGTGTTACAGGTAAAAGTAACAACTGAATGCCATTTAACAGATCCTTTACTAACCCTAACCTGTGCAAGGAACTCTCAAAGGCAAGTTAGGGAACCCTGGAAGCCAAGCATCAGGAAATACTTTATTTGGGGCTGGATGCAGCCAGCAGAGGCCTGGAGAAGTAGACAGGAGGTTTGTGCAGACAGAGGAGCTGAGGAGAAATGCTGGGGTTAGGCTGTCCTGAGGGAGAGGGGGAAAGAATAGTCCAACTGGCATTCTTAATGCCATGCCAAGGATCTTGGGCGGTGGGGCATTTGTAGTAAGGGGCCAGGGAAGCTTCTTGGTAGACAAGCAGGCGAGCCCCCCTCCTGCTTGGGGCAGCTCTATGAGGGATGGGCCAGGGAATCAGTCCTTGAGCAAGGCTGACCTTCTCCTAAGCCCAGGCAATCTCTTTGGTTGTGTCACACCCTCCTAATTTGGGTCTTAGGGCTTCCCTAATCTGTAATCCTAGCTAAAAGCCACATTTATCCATAGGACGACACTTTCTCCAATCCCCCAAAATTCTAGTGCCTTCCCTCGGGTGATAATTGCTTAACTTCACATGGCTTCTTAATTGTGGGTGGGGATAAGAGAAAACTAGAAAATTTTTAAAAATAAATTTTAAAAAATTTTGATTTTGAAAAATATTAAATAAATCAAGGGATATTGGGGTAGAGATGTAATGTAATAAAGTTATTGCCTAAGCCAAATATTAATAAATTATTTCATATGGGTACTAATTGGCTATTTATGTTTTAAGCCTAACTGGTTTGCTTTTAATTTCCTACAGAAAGCAGCATAAAACAATAAAAACAAAGTAGAAAAATGTAAATTTGCTCTTTATAAAAAGTTACTCTTGCAAAGGGGAAAATAATTGTTTCTATATTATGATTTAACTTTCATATATATTTAAGAATTTAGTAAAAGAGAACCTTAAATAATATATCAGCTTTTATTAAGATTTCAGAAAAATTCTGATTTAAATGTTCATAGATTTGTTCTTTATTCCCAGGATGATGCAAACAATGATCCTCAGTGGTCTGAAGAACAGGTTATTGCTGCAAAATGGTGTTTTGCTGGACTGAACATAGGTCAGACTGAAGTGGATATCATGAGTCATTCCACACAGGCTATTTTTGAAATACTGGAAAAATCCTGGTTACCTCAGAACTGTACACTGGTTGACATGAAGGTACAAACAAATGGGGAACTTTAAATAAAAATTTACAAGTAATAAGTGCCTTTAGGACTCTAGATGGTTTCTCTTATTTCTATAGATTGAATTTGGTGTTGATGTGACTACAAAAGAAATTGTTCTTGCCGATGTTATCGATAATGATTCCTGGAGACTCTGGCCATCTGGTGATAGAACCCAGCAGAAAGACAAGCAGGTAATGGTTTGGATTGTTTCTTTTTTATATATTGCATCAGTAGGCAAATAATAGAAATGGAAAAACAAGACTGAAAGTATAATTTGATTAAAATTTCTACTTAGATAATGGTTTTAGGTTTCATCTGATACATAAGTGTTGCTTATTACATTCCCCTTGCTTGTCCTCCTCTCTTCTCATAAGTCTAGGTACTGTTATTCCTTGACAGAACTTTGGGTGGAAATTTTTAAACTCACATAAAAACATCTCACTTCTGGCCAAGTGGTGCCTTGTGGAAAGTTTGGGAAACTTTTCATGGAGAAAATGATTCTAAACTTTCTGGCTCTGTATTTTTAGTCATACCGGGACCTTAAAGAAGTGACTCCTGAAGGCCTCCAGATGGTGAAGAGAAACTTTGAATGGGTTGCAGAAAGAGTAGAGGTAATTATTTTATACACTATACAATAGGCCACAAGTTGTGTGTGTGTGATTGTTTTTGTTTGTTTGTTTGTTTGTTTGTTTTTTGTTTTTTTGTTTTTGTTTTTTTAGAAACTTATACATTCTCTTGTGAATTTTGAGAAGCTTTGGGGGGGAGAGCATCCTAAAGTTTAACCTATTTTCTATATAAGCAATCTGTGGCTCTCCCCATATTCTTTATATGTGTTGATATAATTTCCAATACATTGATATGTTTCCATACCTTGGGGATGTACAATATATCAAACATAGCTTGGTTTTTGCCTCAAGATTTCAAAAGTATCTCAGTTCATTGTTATGGTCAGTTTTCATTATACAGTGATGACAGTGTAGAAACTATAGATTGGTTTGAATTACTCATGATCCTGAGATTTATCCTGGAAATTGCTTTTTTGAATAAATTTATTTTAGATAACTTGCTTGGCATTTTCTTAACCTTAAAAATGGACTGCCAAAAGGGGGAAAATTTTAATAATTATTTCATTCTTATTCTATCTTAATCATGTTCTGACTTTTTTTTTTCTTTAGTTGCTTCATAAAGTGCAAAGTCCATGCAGAGTTGTGGTATTGATGGGCTCAACTTCTGACTTGGGTCATTGTGAAAAAATTAAGAAGGCTTGTGGAAACTATGGCATTCCCTGTGAACTTCGAGTAACATCTGCCCATAAAAGCCCAGATGAAACTCTAAAGATTAAAGCAGAATATGAAGGTACACTTCAAATAATTTATTAGACAAAACAACAGAAACTAGGGTAATTTGGGTATCATTCATCTCTTTGACACAAAATTGTATTTTCTACCAATAATAAAGAGTTTTGTTCCAATGGGAGCAAAGTTTAAGGGGGAATTTAATGACTTTATAGCATTCTTAAATATAAGGTGTTCTTTATTTATGGAACGTAAATAAAAGGACAAGAGAAAACAAGCCCCACCTTGGTTTTTGACAACTAATAAAACAGTTTATCTTTTCTTAAATCTCCCTTCACTGATCAGCCTTTAGGGGAAAAAAAGTTTGGTGTTTTTTTTTTTTGTTTGGTTTGGTTTTGTTTTTTCAAATAAGATGTAAAGTAAAGGGTAAAGAGGGGTGGATTACATAGTTTATGAAGGGAGCCCTTAAACATCTCCTTTGGGGTTAATGTTTCCATTATTTTAATTGTCTCCTGCAAGGTAGAACCTATATGAGATCAGGAGCAGTGATTTCTTATAGAAAATGTGGAGGAGATATGATCCTTCTGGGCACTTAGAAGAAACAGGAAGTTAAGAAATCTATTAGAGAGTGATTAGCTACAGAAAACACCCATAAATAATGCCAAGGGTTTCTGATTATTTTGACACTAAAGCAGTTATAAAGAAGTTTCTTTCAAGAAAGAATCTGACATTAGCATTTTACATACCTAGTCTTTTCTCTCCGGATACATTTCCGTTGAAGGGTAGCATTTCCTTGAACTATGGAAGCACAGACTGTGAATCCAAGTAGAACTTATAATTGGTAAACTCCATGCTTCTGAGAGAAACAATTATTAATAACCCATAATTTTGAGAGATCCATTTTTTAATAGTTTGGTTTATTGAAAGACATTACTGATAATGATCTTGAATTAACTCTCAGAAGTCAGAATCCACCCAGCTTGGGTGGGATAAATTCTTTAAATAGATTGCCCAAGACTAGGTAATATAGAAATGATCAAAGTTTATTGTAATAGGTCCAGCTCCTCCTTGTAATAATATGCATTCTCATTGTTAACCAGAATGTTAATTTTCACTGGCTAGTAACATCCCTTCTCCAAAGCCACTTAAACCTTGACCCTAACCTCTTTGGCATTCAGGAGTACTACTGACCTCTTTCATTAAAATGCTAACATTATTAATAAAATTATTAATTACTCAGACGTCTCTTGAACTTTTTTAGATGCCCCATTTCCCATAATATTTAAAATAGCCCAGATTTGCTTTATGTAATATAGTGAAAGCTCAGCATTGAGGTTTTGTTACTTTGAAATGGGTTGGATTTTGTGAAGTAATGAGCTCTTATTTAATCCAGGAGATGGTATTCCTACTGTGTTTGTGGCAGTAGCTGGCAGAAGCAATGGTTTGGGGCCAGTAATGTCTGGTAATACAGCATATCCAGTAGTCAACTGTCCTCCCCTTACACCTGATTGGGGAGCCCAGGATGTTTGGTCCTCACTTCGAATGCCTAGTGGTAAGTACACTATTTTTCATAATATAGTTATATTGTGAATAAAGTTATAATAGTAACTTTTAGTTTTAAAAGCATATTTTGTTATTACGTTAATCATGCTGTCACTTATTCATTTATTGGTGACATCAAAAATTATTTAAAATCAACTCGGAATCTGTAAAAATTATGTAGTGTGAACACATTAAATATAGTTGGTTTGGCAAGCAGACTATATAATGATTTCATTTACTTTTGAGATCTTAAGTTCCCCAGCCCAGGAAAGACTCACAATCTGTTGGATTATTTCTGTATTGCCTAAGAGGTCCACAGAATCTCAAGAATTAGAAGGAACATTGGGTCATTTAACCCAGTCCATTCCTAAATGGCCATCCTTTCTTAGGCCCTCCCTGATATCTGAAGCAAATGGTCTATATAGATTCTCTTCCAACTTTGGATGTGGTTGGGTTTTTCTGGTTAATAAAGATATTTGGCTGATCTTAAAAGAACCCAGCAGGCCAAAGGTGTGGACTCTGTGTACCTGCCCTATTAGATTAAAGCAGGTACTCCTATTTTTGCTGCCATTGAGAAAGAGGATAGGTTGTGTGATAGTTGGTTATTTTATTTCTGTTTAATAATATGGCTAACAGGAGATGTAGGTTAGATTTCTACAAAGTAAAAAAAAAAAGAAGAAGTTTTCTTAAAGATCCAGATATGCTCAATTCCCTGACATTCTTTCCCTACAGGTCTTGGCTGTACGACTATACTTTCACCTGAAGGAGCAGCTCAGTTTGCAGCCCAGATATTTGGATTAAATAACCATTTGGTATGGGCTAAACTTCGAGGAGGCATGTTAAACACATGGGTTTCCTTGAAGCAGGCGGATAAGAAAATCAGAGAAAGCAATTTATAAGACTTTGCAGTCCCTTTTTGAAAGAGAACAAAAAGAGAATGTAACTTAGCTTCAGAAAGCATTATGAATCAGGCAAGATAAAGATGATTCTAAACTAATCATAGAAAAATGCTAATAAAATTTTTACATACTTTGATGTTAATGGTCTTGTAGAATGTGTGTGTGTTCATCTTTAGAATGTATATTTCTTTCCAAGTAGAAAAACTTTGTAATTCTGTCTGGAATTGTTTTTATGGCCTGTAATCCATTGTCTAGTAATCATTAGCCATGTTGTATGCTATTCCTATCTTAAGGTATGAGATAAAGGGTTACTTCCTATCACAGAGCTAGCTCTCTCTAAAATTACTACTAGTCTTTGGCAATAACTCTAAATTATTAGATTAAAGCAAATGTGTGTCTTTGAAAATGATAGTTAAAAACTGATTTTATCTCCTGCTTTACATAATAGGCAGTTAAAAGCTCTTCTCTCCATAATTCCCATTATTTCCTATTGTTTTACAATGGATCTGATACTTCTTAGAAAAGTTGATAAAGCTGTGCCCATGACATCTTCATGTTTCCTGAAGGGGTAGAGAAAGAAGACAGCCATAAGAGAAAAATACTCTAAAAGGTAATAGCAGTGCCTTTATCCAAAAGCTGAGAAACTTGGAAAATCTGCTTTTGAATTGGTTGTCAATTTAATTCTCTTTGAGTTTTCCCCCATTGGCCCAAATGAGGGAATTGGAGAGAAGTGCCTTTGTATGACTTGGTATTTTCTGTTCTGTAGCCTTCTGTTTTTTTAATCATAACCAGTTTCTCAGAACAATAACTAAGCATTTATTAAGCACTTTCTCTGTACTGGTCATGGCTAGGTGCACAGACACCCAACAAACCGTTCCTTGTTCTCAAAGGTGTTTCCATTCTGTGAGAGAAGACATATACTGGGATGAGTTGGTGCAGAGAAACGGCTATTCACGTTCCAGCAGCACCACATTGGGCAAGTGTACTTGGCGAGGTTTGACTAAAGCTGCATTAAATTTCACATTTGGGGCAGTTGGTGTCAGAAGGACCTGGGTTCAGATTTAGCCCCACACACTTAACTCTTACTAGCCTAGCTCTGGGACCTGGGGCAAGCCACTGAACCCCAACTGTCTCACCCCAAAAGAATTTTCTCTTCATAATCAAATGGCACTTTTTATGTCTGCTAGTAACTTAACACAGGCAAAGATACAAAGGGAAGGCCTGAGCTTAATGGATTCAGTGGCACATGCTTCCGTGAGTGTGGCTGTGGCTGCCCATCCTGGCTCCAGTGTGACCCATCCCTTCCCTCTGGTGTAACCTTCAGTGACATTCACCTTAAGTCGCCTTTGTAGAGCCCTGAATCCTTTCTTCCCTGTCTTTTCTGCTTCAGACTTGCCCTTCTGCCGCTTGGGGTGCTGTTTTTTAGTCTCTTCAGTCTCTTTCCCTTCTCAGCTTTTTATCTCTCCCCCAATAGCTTTAACTTGGATGGGGAAAAGCCCTCTTCACTTGGCCCAACTGCTGCCCCCTATAGCTGATCTTTTTCGGCTTCCTTTCTGACCTTAGAGATTATTCCATCACTTTTTACCATTTCTATGGAATTGGACCCTTGATGATAACCCTTGAAGCTCTATGAGATTCCACTTCCCTGCTTTCTTTCTATTTAACTTATCACACTGCTGAATCCTCATCTTTCTCTTCCCCAATATGCTTGTTCTCAGATCTCTCTTAGAACTCTTTTTTAATATTCTGTTCCCAAATTTGGTATCTTCTCTTACTACTGTTTTTGCAAATGTTAGTCCCAAATTCCCAACTCTGTGCTAAGTCACCTGTCAACTAAAACCCAGCTGTCCAAGGTTTAGGTATTCCCCACAGACAAGCTCCTCCTTTCCAGCTGTTCTTCCAGTTAGTGCCTTGAAATATTGAAGTCCTATTGATACTCCCCCCATTCTTTATCTTTCTGAAGTCCCCATCTTTCCTTGTCTATTCTTCTCCATGCTTTTAAGAGTTTTATTACATTGTATCATGAGAAATACACGTTTTACTTGCTCTCCCATTTCTAAATCTCCCTATATCCTGTCTGTTTTTTGGGTGTATTTTTGGTGGGGAAAGTGGGGCTGCTGGAAGAGTCTGGACTGTGATTTCATCATGTTTTCTCCACCAGTGTTGAATTCCTGCACCTTGGACACTGCAAAATTAAGTGGTCCTTTTGCAGATGGGTTAGGCGTGGGGCTGGAATCCAGGTAGTCCTGATAGGCCACCCCGTTTTCCAGTTGATCTTCCTTAATTTTGAGCATTTCAGTCCTAAAAACAACCTAGTAAGATGCAGTCTGGTGATCCCAAATTCCCCTTCAGAAGCTTTAGGCAAAGGAAGTCGGGTGCCTTGGGCTTCTCCTCCCTCTGTGTATGCCTCCTTTGCCCCCTCCGCCCATCCCTATGTAGATCTTTCCTCTGGGACATATCCCAAACTCCAGATGGAAAGGAATCTCTGCCCCTAAACTTTGGAAGGTTTATTATCTTCTATCCAGCTTTATGGCATTATTACTTTATGCACTTTTCTTTAAAAATCTTATCTCACCAAGATAAGCTCTTCAAACACTGAGGCTGTCTCATTGCTTTGTACTGCTAGTAGGCTTTAATTGTTACTTGCCAGACTGTGAGCTGCAAGAGGATGATCTAGAAGCAGAAGACCCACCTTCCACATCTAGCACCACCACTAAATAGTGCCCACTCAGAGCCTTGGCCTCTTCACGTAAAATGGGAATAATAAATTTCCTTTCTTCAGAGGCTTCTAACAGGTACTTTTTAAAATCCAGTGAAAATGGTTTCATCTTGCCTTCTGTGTAGGACTAGTTAATCCTCTTGGGTTTTTATTTTTCTTAAGACTTTCTAATGTTTTTGCTGTCTGGTAGCTAGCTATCTTGCTTTGCAGGCTTCATAAGTTTTACTTATCCTAAAATCTTAGGCATCTGGCTTTCTTCCAGCAGATCTGAGCATGGGGAGAGAGAGAAAACTAATAAACAATTATTAAATGACAACACAAAAGTTTTGGCATGAATTTCTGTCTTTATCTGTACATGAAGACACTCTTTGATATTACTTTGGGAACAACCAGTGCCCTATGGAAGATAACTTACTGACTAAATCACAATGGTTTTTCAATTCCAGGAAAAGCAAACTCCATATTTTACCTTATTTCCCATAAAGCTACCTAAATTTAAATTGGTTTGGATCTCTGATCCCTACTCACTAACATACTTTCCTTCCAAGGAAATGAGGATTTCGTTTGTCCCCTTTTTGTCAGTACAGTAATTTTGTTGGAATTACATTTTTAAAATTGATATGGATCACCTTTGGGTTTTTATGTCACCTTCATTTCCAAATATCCCTCCCTTCTCCACTCCTTAAAGAATCACATATTATAATGGATAACTTGCTGTCTAGGTGGGGGTGGGGGAAGAAGGGAAAAAAATTTGGAACGCAAGGTTTGTAAGGGTGAATATTAAAAGCTATATGCATGTGTTCTGAAAAAAAAAGGGCTTTTTTATATTTTAAAAAAGAAGCACATTATGACAATTTTAAAAATGGAAAAAGATAGTTGAGCAAATAAAAATGTTGAGGTTCAGAGGAACCTCAGAATAATAGTATTCTGAGCAGATGACTCAGGTATTTCCAAAGAAATTGGAAGTATAGATAATCTGACTCAAAAGGCAAAGTTTTATTGCAATTTTAACACCAATTAAAGCGGTCTAAGTTCCAAGAGAGAGGGCTACAGAACAAACAGAAGAGTGATATGGGATTGGGTTTCAAGTGGTAATGGGAACAACCCCCTTCTAGTTTCATGAAATCAAGAAAGGCTCCTTAGCAGCCCAGACTTGTAGATAGCAAACCAATCATCCTAGAAGAATAGCTTAGCGGAATCAAGTTATCAGCCCCAACTCCTTTTCACACAAATTCGTCTGGGTTGGGCCATATCTCTCCCGACAGCTATCTTCCTGAGGTGACTGCATGTTCTAAAGCCAACTGGCCTGAGGGTTGCTTGAAAAATAAGGGGTCTCTCCTGCTATTGGAGTTTCCAATAAATTATTCCTACAACATTCCTAAGAACAGCACAGCATCATAGCCCACCCATCAATGAAGTCTGAGAAAATGTTAATGTCCCATTTCTATAAAGAAGACAGGAAGACTGGACCAAGCTTAAATCACAATGCTTTTTCTTTTTTTTTTTTTTTTTTGTTTTGTTTTGTTTTGTTTTTTAAGAAATAGCTGCCGTAAATATTTTCAAGCAAAAAAGTTATTTTCCTTTTTACCTGATCATCCCAGGAAGCAGAAGGAATAGTGGTATTGGTGGGTCAAAAGATACATACAATTTTATAACTCCAGGTATATTGAGCTCTCCAAAATGAGCTCTACAGTCCTACCAACAGTGAATTAGTGTTTTAATTTTGCCATGTTTCCAGTACTTCTCATTTTTCCCTTATATAATTCTAGCCAATCTAATAGTTTAAGATAATGTCTCAAAATTATTTTAATTTACATTTCATAACTATAGATAGTTTTTATTTCTTTATTCAAAAACTGCCTGTTCTTATACTTTATCAGTTGGGGGTTGACTCATATTCTTATAAATTTGACAAATTTTTCATATATTTGAGATACAAAACCTTTATCTGAGAAAGTATAAAATTTTTCTCCAATTTTCTGTTTACCCTCTGATATTGGCTACATTAGTTTTATTTGTACAACTTTTTAACTTAATGTAATTAAAATTCATTTTATACCTTACAATGCTCTCTCTCTTTTGTTCATTGATAAATTATTCCACTTTCTGTTTCTTAGCCAGTACAAGATAATTTTGATAATTACTACTTTATAATTTGAAATCTGATACAGCTTAACCCTCCTTTATTATTTTTTTTCACCAATTCCTTTGATATTCTTGACCTTTTGTTCTTTTCAAATGAATTGTTTTTATTTTTTCTAGCTCAGTAAAACTGTTTTTGGTAATTTAATTAAGATGGCATTTAATGAAGTAGATAAAATTGTCACTTTTATTATATTGGCTCTATCCACCCATGAACAATTAATATTTCTCCAATTTCCCTTTTAATCTGATTTTTCTTGTACAATATGGTGCATATAGGGGCAGCTAGGTGGCGCAGTGGATAGAGCACCAGCCTGAATTCAGGAGGACCTGAGTTCAAATCTGATCTCTGACACTTCACACTTCCTAGCTGTGTGACCCTGGGCAAGTCACTTAATCCCAGCCTCAGGGGGAAAAAAATGGTGCATATGGAAATATATTTAGAAGAATTACAAATTTTACTTATATTGGATTGCTTGCTGTCTTGAGAGGGCAAAGGGGAAAGAGGGAGAAAAATCTGGAACACAAGGTTTTGCAAAGATGAATATTAAAACCTATCTTTGCATGTATTTGGGGGGAAAAATACTATTAAGAATTAGAAGAAAGAAAAAAAAAAAAAAACAGGAATGCAAGCCTTATTTCACCTTGCTGAATATAGACTTAGTTTGGACAGAGATACAATCATATTCAACTGAGAGTGGCCCAGGTTTCTCCTTTTTATGTCCATCTGACCAGATCAGGTCTACTATGTTTCTATTAGATTGCAAAGTGTCAAATGAGATGAAGGACCAGTTCTTTTGATTCCACTTCCCTCCCTCTTCAACCTAGGTTTTAAAAGACAAAGAATAAAGTACAAAAATTATAATACAATAATGTTTGATATTGTAACTTCATTGTCAAATCTAGGTATCCAAATGCATAAGTGCATAAATAAAGAAAATTAGCAAAGATGAAACAAACAAGCAAAAAATGACATTCCAAGTGTATACTTACAAATAAGTTATATTTTCTCATGAACATGTAGCTATAAATGTGTATGCACATATATGTATGTGTATACACATGTGTATTATTTTAAAAAGATTTAAGATAGCTTTGGGAGGAGGAAAAGACTAGGAGAAGTCCTTCAGCAGATGGCATTTGAGCTGAGACTTGAAATGGGGGGATGGGAGGTAAGAGGGGGTAGGGCACTGTTTGAGATGAAAAAAGGACACTATTTCAGGTAATAGGGGCAATCAGTGAAAAAACACCAAGGCTGGAAATAAAATGTATGAGAAATACAAAGTAAATTTCAAATCAATCGTTGAGTCCCTAAAAGTGGGAAAGGGGAGGGGGAAAGTGGCATGAATATAATGAAATAAAATGGTGCAGTAAGAAATCATAAATGGGAAATTCAAAGATACATGAGATTTTTATGAATTAATGAAAAGCAAAATTATCAAAACCAAAGAATAATATAAAAAAGGATGACAACAATGTAAACTAATAGTTAATGTTTGTTAATGTTTGTTCACAACAAAAATGACAAATTTAAAGGATAAAAGTGGCACAACTTTCAAGGAATTATTTCCCATATCTAAGATTTTAGAAACTTCAAATTCATCCTTTTAGCAAAATAATTTCAGTAGCAGTAGTCACCACACTGACCTCAGAATCCTATCAGTGGATCTATCTAAATCAATGGTATAACCAATTCATATACTTCTATATCCTAACTCAATTTCCCAGAAAGACTGAAAGACACAGAAAAAAATTTAATTTTTTTTTTTTGAAAAGCAATTTAAGCTTTCGAGCATTCTGCTTCAAGGAGGACTGCTATCTTTTTTTTATGGTCACCCTATTTCTACTGATTCTTATCTCCCTATTCCCCACTTTTCAATTGATTCTCATTTCCTTTTAGGTTTTATTTATTAGTTTCTTTTTTCTCTCCTGCTTTTTCCTGGTTATATTTTTCTCTCCTCTTTTTTCCTCCCAGTAAAATAAATTCTTCCTTTCTTCCTCTTCAAATTCAACTGCTTCCTTAGTTTTTTTTTTTTTTTTTTTGCTTCCTTAGTTTTTAAATTTCACTTTTTGCACCCCATTCCAAAGAGAAATTTTCTCAGTTCATTCTTTTTATGCTAGATCTTTATTCTTTGATCATGACCTTTATAATTATCTGATCTTTTTTGTAATCTTCATCAAAATTTTCTAAGATCTCTATTCTAGGCCCTCCCCTTTAGGCACTTTTCCTCATTTTGGGAACAATGTCAGTTTTTGCAGGAGTCAGAAAATATTGCTCCTTGGTAAGGTTCCTTTAGTACCAAGACTAAGAAGGCAGCTCACAAGTGATCTATACCACATCTTGAACTTTTTTTCTACATTTGTCAGGAAATCTTCTGTGTCCATGATGTCTCTAACAATCTATCTATCAGTGATTCTAAATCTTCTGGCTTTGGAATCTGTGATCTAAGAATGCTTTAGGGAAGATAGATTAGTGATCCTGAGACTACTGTTCTAACTGTATCTGTCAATGATTTCAAGTCTTCTGGCTTTAGGATAGTCCTAGGTCTGCTTGTCCGTGATTACCAGATTCCTGAGAACACTCTTCAATTCTACCTCTAGAACAAAATTAGCATATCAATGACATGAAGAATTGGATAAATATATCAGTCTCCTAGTTTCTTGCTAAATTCTTGAACTTTTAGTCTACTTCAATTGGCATTACAATTACAATAAACTTTATACCCCTTGATTTGGATATGGATTCAAGCCTGCAAATTCTTTTGAGACACCTCTGTGACCGCCAACCTTTTGGGGGATCCCTTCCCAACCTCACATCACAATCCCTGCCCCTCTAACAATGAGTAGACTTTTCAAGTACCAAGTGTCCCAAGCCTCATCCAGTGTAAGATCTTCATTTCTATTTACTATACAGCTCTCTTCACCCACAGAAGCATCCATCAGTTGAATCCCCTCCCAACTCCAAAGTAAGCCTCCTTTCCTTTCCAGCCTTTTTCAGTCTTTCCCTCCTCCTCTCCACCCACCAGATTAACTTCCCTTCTTTGCTAGCTCTGGATTTGACCCAAGCACATCCCTCATTTCTGTTTATTCCCCTCTTCCCCCTTTCTTCTTTTATGCCCCCTTATATTGTAATGTCCTAAAAGTAAAGCATAGATTCACTTTAGCGTGGGTATCAGCAGGTTTTGTTCATAATGTCTTTGTCCAACTCTTCACTATTACCTCAGCCAGATTTTTGCTTTTACCCCTTTTTGTGTACATTGAGAAAGCAGTTTTTTAATGTCTCTTGCTGCCCTTACTGATCACTCTTCCTGCTTTTCTGTTCTTTGGGGCATTTGAGAAGCAAAAAATTCCTTTAGTTTCAGTCTTATTTTTAAAAGATCTTTCACTATGCCCACAAACTGTGCATACCCTTTGATCCAGCAGTGCTACTACTGGGCTTATATCCCAAAGAAATACTAAAGAGGGGAAAGGGACCTGTATGGGCCAAAATGTTTGTGGCAGCTCTTTTCATAGTGACTAGAAACTGGAAAATGAATGGATGTCCATCAATTGGAGAATGGTTGGGTAAATTATGGTATATGAATGTTATGGAATATTATTGCTCTGTAAGAAATGACCAGCAGGAGGAATTCAGAGAGGCTTGGAGAGACTTACATCAACTGATGCTGAGTGAAATGAGCAGAACCAGAAGATCTCTGTACACTTCAATGATGTATGAAGAGGTATTCTGATGGAAGTGGATATCTTCAACATAAAGAAGATCCAACTCACTTCCAGTGGATCAATGATGGACAGAAATAACTACACCCAGAGAAGGAACACTGGGAAGTGAATGTAAATTGTTAGCACTACTGTTTATCTACCCAGGTTACTTATACCTTCGGAAGCTAATACTTAACGTGCAACAAGAAAATTGGATTTACCCACATATATTGTATCTAGGTTATATTGTAACACATGTAAAATGTATGGGATTGCCTGTCATCTAGGGGAGGGAGTAGAGGGAGGGAGGGGAAAATTTGGAAAAATGAATACAAGGGATAATGTTATTTAAAAAAAATGTTTCAAATACATCTTTATTATTAAACATCTATCTTTTGTCCTATATGGTTAAACTCAGATTTGTAGGATAAATTACCGTAAAATGCATCCAAAGCACCATTGTTCTTCAGAACACATTATTCCACTCTCACCCTTTTTTTAATGGGTACAGAATAGTCTTGCATTATTTAAATATCCTTCCCTTTGTATTTGAAGATCATTCTCCTGATAGCTTAGAAAATTTGTTTCTGCATTAAACTCAAATTCAATTACTATATGTCTAGGAGTTTGCAATCTGGTTTTGGTTTTTATATTTTCATTTTCCTGGAAGCAATTCGTGAATTCTTTCAAATGGAATTTCATTTCCTATGTTTAGAAGTTCCAGACAGTTTTCTTTATTTCCTTCATTATGATGTTAAAGTTTCTTTTTGTGGGGGGGTTTGAATGTAAGTGAATGAGCAAGGAAGGGAGGGCTTTGCAAGGTCCTCTTCTAGCAGGAAGAACAAACAATCTGAACTGGAGCTGCCCCTCTGAGAACTTGGCAACCTTCTTTCCTTCCTTGATGTCTTTGTTGTTCATGGATTAAATTTCTTTCTTAAGGACCATGGCTTATACTCAAGTCATTCTGGCTCTCATTGATTGGCCAATAAAAGGTTCCAGGCTGAGCCCCACTGGATCTTCCTTTTGGCCCCAGAGTTCATGTAATTAGCAGTTATTGCTGTTTTGATTAGAAACTTTGAGATTCTTCCCCTCTCAGATTGTTGGGTTTTTTGACTAAGTAAAAAGACAACTCTTTGCTTCATTTCTTTCTTACCTAGCCTTAATGATGGAATGAGCAGTTGCTTCAATCAAACTAAGACCTGTTAAACACCTTAATGTAAAAGACTAGGTCTCCCATTGCAATCCAGGGCCCTCTCCAAGTGTTGTGCCACAGTTCCCTTTTATTGCCCTGACTCAGTTTCCCTAATCATCCAGCCTCAATTTCCCTGAGTTGTTCTGCCTTAGTTCCTTGAATTATTCTGCTTTAATCCCCCTGGTTGCAACCCCTCTCCTAATCATTAGGACTGATATAACTTAGGGCTAGTTATTTTAAGATTATAAATTGTAAATGTGTAACCTGGGACAAATTGAGATTCTGTAACTCATCTGGGGCCATCATCCCAACCATTTGTGTCCCTAGTAATTAGGGACACAAATAAAAATCCCTATCAGAAACAACAAAAATCCTAAAAGAAACACATATATCCATCTAGCAACATATAGATGACTAGGCCAACTATTCATTTATTTACTTATTTAGGATATAATGACCATATATTTGCAGGTAAAAAAAAAACAAACTGCAAAATCTTACATGTACTGAACACTTGCTCTGATTATAGAAATTTACCTTAAGAGGAAAAAACAGGGACAAGATTATAATCAAAAACTGAACCTTAAAGTCTCAGCTTGAAAGCACATACATGACAGGATAAAGGATACTTAGCTCAGTTTAACAATTACACCTTATAGCCAGACTTGGGAATAATCAGGCGGGTTCTTGTTCAAAAGACCATCACTAGAAGGATCTCACTTTAAGGAAGGTCAAGGTTGACCTTCCAACTCTTTCTCAGATTTGTAAAAATTCAGGAGCACATTTATTTGAGTAGCTTGTGGAATATTCCCTTCAGATTGTGGATTCCGGGTTTAATGATCCATCAGACAATCATAACTGAATGCAAAACTCCAAATAATATCAGCTACAGTCCCTCAAACATCAAGTCTTATTAATCAAAGCTTGAGGCAAATTTAGCTCCCAAGGATCATATATCCAAAATAAGTATTGACTATATTTACTTACATTTCTAACAGTAAAATTCATCTGGAGAAAGTTCACAGCTTATCTTCATATCTAAGTAGATGGGTTTTAAATTCAACATTACACAAATCCTTTTACTTTAAGACATTCAATAACCAATCTGTATCAAAACATGGTCAGCTATTAACCATGTTCCCTTCAAAGGGACAAAGACTATTGTTCTCAGAATCTCCCTAAACAATGGGAACTGCTTTAAAATGACTCAATGCAACCAATTAAAACTCACATAGAATATACTGTCCCAAATTCACATTAAAAAATCCTATCAGAATTAACATTAATAATTTCTTCATCCTAAAGCATGTTAATTCAACTTCGTCCAATTGAGAAGTCCTTACAAAATATAAATAACAGGTACAACATCAATATTGTTAAAAATCTTCTAAGCACAAACATTTCCACCTCTCACCAAAACATTCCTAATTTTGAAGCCAATTTTAGAAGCTATAAATTGTCCTTAACAAGTCCATTCTTGAGGTTCCACCACAGGTCCTTTAAGTCTAGTTTTCTTAGCCTCCAGAGTGCAGTCTCAACCATCTGTAACATCCAGTAAGGTTTTTCCCACTCTGCTTCTTCCAGGACTTAGTAAGCACCCAGTCTTCTACAAACTGCAAACTCCAAAGGTGTTGCTGGATTAGCAATCTTGTTTCCTAAAGGCTAAGAGGAAAGGAGGAGAACACGGCCAGTATATAATTTTTAAAAAACTTATCCTTTCTTTCAAAAAAGGATCTTTTCCTTTTTTTCCCCCCTCCCATATAAAAGTAAACCAAACAGCATCTCATAGGGGAAAAATCCCAGGTCACTTCTGAGAACAGTCCTAATTCTTCTAACAAAGCAATAGGCAAACATTTGGTCCAAGGCAATTTAGTTCCTAATATCAATTTAGTAATTGTTTCTTAAGAATCTGAGCTTATATCCCAAGGAAATACTAAAGAAGGGAAAGGGACCTGTATGTGCCAAAATGTTTGTGGCAGCTCTTTTCATAGTGGCTAGAAGCTGGAAGATGAATGGATGTCCATCCATTGGAGAATGGTTGGGTAAATTGTGGTATATGAAGGTTATGGAATATTATTGTTCTGTAAGAAATGACCAGTAGGAGGAATACAGAGAGGCTTGGAGAGACTTGCATCAACTGATACTGAGTGAAACGAGCAGAACGTGGAGATAATTAAACACTTTAACAATGATACTGTATGAGGATGTATTCTGATGGAAGTGGATATCTTCAACATAGAGAAGAGCTAATCCAATTCCAGTTGATCAATGATGGACAGAATCAGCTACACCCAGAAAGGGAACACTGGGAAATGAGTGTAAACTGTGAACATTTTTTGTTTTTCTCCCCAGGTTATTTTGCAACAACAACAACAATAACAACAACAAAATTCGGTTCTGCACATATATATTGTACCTAGGATATATTATAACACATTTAACATGTATGGGACTGCCTGCCATCTAGGGGAGGGGGTGGAGGAAAGGAGGGGAAAAATTCTGAACAGAAGGGAGTACAAGGGATAATGTTGTAAAAAATTACCTATGCATATGTACTGTCAAAAAATGTTATAATTATAAAATTAATTTTAAAAATTTTAAAAAAAGGAATCTGATTCATTATTCTCAATTTCCTTGATGAGGGCAGTTGCCCAGGTGTATGGAATTGACATTTAATTTGGAATCCCTCCCCATTATTTCTTATAAAGCTTTAGAACTAAAATATGTTCTATTATTAGAATCAATAGTCTACCAATCCATACTTAGATACAATTGGTTGCAATATTATTCCCTTCTTAAAGCAGCAGAGCTCAAGGGGAAAGCGTCTATCCATCCCCTATATTTCAGTTTCCCCATTAGCGTCATTTCATTAAAACCTAACCTAAATATTTTAGAGCCAGGCTCTCTCCCTCCAAAGACATCTCCTCAATCAATACCTTCTTATTTATTTTTAGACATAAAACACACCTTTTAAATATAATTTGTTATACAATTATATACATCCCTACATACCAAATTTTCTTGCTTTTATTTCTTCATTAAAGGGAGAAAGCAAGACCAACCTTTAAAATTAATATTCTTTAAAAAAAAAAAAAAAAAAAAAAATATATATATATATATATATATATATATATATATATATATATGTGTGTGTGTGTGTGTGTGTGTGTGTATATATATATGTGTGTGTGTGTGTATATATATATCTTTTTATAGACAGAACCTAGACATGGGTAATTTTTCTAGTGACCCTTGCAAACACTTCTGATCCAACTTTTCCCTTTCTTCCCTCCACCCCCTCTCCTAGATGGCAGGTAATCCCATACATGTTAAATATGTTGAAAGTATATAAGAACCAGGAGCAAGAAGATAAATGTTTATTGTAATTGTAATGCCAGTTGAAGTGGGCTAAGTTCCAAAATGATTTAGCAAAGAACCAGGAGCAAGAAGATAAATGTATAGGAAAAAGATAAGAGAGAGGAGGTGTTTCATGTCACAGATATGCTAATTTTATGGCTTAGAGTTAGAATGGAGGAGTTGTCTTAAGAAGCAGAGTTGAAGAGGCCATTTGGTATGCACTTTATTATCTCAGATTGTTATCTGACAGCCAGCATTATTTGTGCAACTACAGCACTCCCAAAGTTTTTGCTCCCACATTTCCCATAGAAGCTGCACCTCATAAGCTCTGGACTGCATTTCACAAAACTTATACCACACATCCAGCTGGGCTGACAAAATGTTAAAGCATAGATCATACAATTTTTACAAATTACCTAATATACAATTTAGCAAACAATATAATAACTTAAATATATTTCTTCTAGTTAGGAGATATAAACATATGACCTGTTTATGTAAGTTACCAGAGAACCAAAATTTTTAACTTTAAATTTCTAGTAAAAATACTTCAATATCAATATATACATATTTTTAAAATCTCATGCCAAAATAAGCAAATTCACAATTTTAGCATATAGTAGTTAATTGTAATAGCTAATAGTAATTCTCATACAATTTCAGAATCAGAATTTTATTTTAAACACATACAACCCCAAAATTTAAGGTGGCAAAGAATTGCTCTTTCAAGTTCATAAGGCTTTAAAAATTTGGTGGACTTTAGGACTGTGGGGGAAGAGGGTCAGAGAAATTTGGACCCAGGTGTCCAGGCTACAGGTCTGTGGTCCAGTGACCACCCATAGAAGGTGGCCTCTATGCCAGAAATGGGGGAGAGCATGTCAAAGATGTTGGGGTACCAGCACGAACCCCAGAAGAATTCAGGCCAGCCAGGGACACCATTATAGTCAAGATGAATTCCACAGACTTGAGAAGCTTTTTAAAAATCCCAGAGAGCGTCATCTTTTCCTTCTAAAGTTTTTTTTTTTTCCTGTAAGCCTCAAGTTTTATCCTTCATAAAGCTTTTAATCAAGTAAATTAGGCCTACTTAAAGATATCCAACTTAATTTAGCTGATAGACAATGTCAAAAAACTGAAAACTTAGTCTCAAAAACCCCAAAATCTGCTAAAAAATATATTTTAACTGTTCTATAATTTGAACTATTTCTGCACATTCAAATTAGCCAGTTCTAAGACCATTGAAAGGTTTTGGTTTTTTTGTTTTGTTTTGTTTTGTTTTTTTTGGTGTGGCAGTTAAAAGCTTTCCTTATTTCAGAACTAGTCCTTCCTCTTTCTAGGGAAAAGTTATTTACATAAATATAATTATGTGCAAAACAAGCACTTTTAAAATTCCAAACAACCAGATCTTTTCCTTTGTAATTCAGCTGAGAAAAACTCAGCCCTACCTTGGAATGGAAGCAAGGAAGGGAGACTTAGTAGCTGAGGGTTGTAAAAGAAGGCTCCTTTGAATTTACATCCAGCCCTGGGGGATAAACGGTTTGTCCCAGGGAGTTAGGCACCTGTCCAAATAAAACAACAGTATTTAATCCCTGTACATTTTGGTATTTCCTCCCAATTCTTCCTAAAGAGCTATGCCAGATAAATTTAGAACCACCTCCTTTCCTGTCCTAATGATGAGGTCTAGAATTGGGGTACCTAAATGAAATTAGGGTTTAATTGAGGTCTAGTGGCAGGTTCAGGGTACAGGGAGTCAATAGAGCTCCTCTGCAACCCCTCTGTATTCTGTGCAAGGATACAGAGTAAAATGAGGTCTAGTGGTGGTGCAGAATCCCCTGTAAAGGAATCTACAGACCCAAAAACCCAGATTGATAAAAGAGGTTTATTGTGTGGGGTATGGAAGTAAACTTAAAGTCTAGTTAGTAAAAGGTGAAGGTAGAAATAAGAGGGCATAGGAAACAGTGTTCCAGTGGGCAGAGACCCTTGGCATGCCAGGCATAAGGCTGGCATGTTTGGAACCTCTGCAAAGAGAGGACTCCAGCTTGGCTCTTTTATAATGAGAGATTTAAGCTAAAGGGGCCTGTGGGTGAAGTCTCAAGTTGAATCCTTGCTAGAGTTCAGTGAAGGCTAGAATTTGCTTAGTGGGGGTTGGGAAACCTGAGAAGATCATTAGAATGGGGGCTGGGACAGCCCAAGTTGTCTCAGATCTGATGGGAGCTGGAAGAGCCTGGATCTCCTGTTGGAATTCAAAGGGGTGCTTTTGACCAGAATTTGTGAATCAAAGGTCCTAGCTTCCTGCAATAAAAATGCATCAGCTAGGTGGGGTTGAGAATCAGAAAGAAATAAATCAATCTGAAAGGACTAGTTTCTTAAAGGGACCACAACCCACATCATTCTCCCCTCAAGCAGTTAAAACTTAAATTCATTTAAAAAGAAAAAGGACTTTGGGCAGAGTCTTTTATTGAGTCAGAATTGAAGATTTTCTCCTTCAAGGATTTTCAGAGTTCTGGGGTCCCCTCTTCACTAAGATTCACAATATCCTCTCTTAATGGAGGACTCACCCCATTTTATCAGAAGAAAACAGAATCCTCGGACCACTTAGGATTTTCCCAATATCCCAGATGGCTCACCAGTTGCTTGGCAGAAGAAAGTCCTCTTACTCAACTTAGTGTATCTCCTCCCCCTCACCAGTTGTTACCTTTACCTAGATTGTGCACAATTTACCTGACTGCTTTCAAACTTTTCTCAGTTGGCTTATCTCCTGGACAGAATTAATCCTCTATCTTTGCTAGCCCACTTCCATTTTTGCTCTCTCAGAGTATCTTTCTTCAGGTGTTTACCCAATTAGGACAGAAGTTCCTGAGCCAAGTCCAAGAGCCACTGGAAAACGCTCCAAAAGGACAGACAGGAGAGACCCTTCATGAACAGGAAATATCTCTGACTGAGCCCCTAAACCAAGGGGGACAGTATCAACCATAAAAGCAATCAGAGGCTCTCAGGGTAAGAAAAAGCTAAAAGGGCAACTCCCATCTGACAAGGTATTTGTCAGTAAAAAAAAAAAAAAAGGGCAAAGTAAAAACTGCAAAAGATCAGATTAAATAGCCTGAAAGCAGAAGCCCCTACCCCTGTTTGGCCTTTTCTCTCATCAGGATTATACTAGAAATAAAAGAATAACTTTGCTTTTAAAAAGGTTCTTAAATGCTAATTAAGAGGTGGTGGGAAACAGGAGGGGAGGAACACCTACCTGCAACTTTTTTTTTTTAGCTATACCTCTACTTTTATTATAATGTCTCAAGTCACAATTATAGTTTAAGGCTATATTCCTATTAGAGTCTAACTCAGTTCATCCCATATAGCCTCCAATGCTAACCCATCAAGTTTCTAATTTTTCTACTTTTTTATGATGTACTGATGTGGGTTGTGGCTCCCTTAAGAAACTAGTCCTTTCAGATTGATTTATTCCTTTCTGATTCCCAACCCCTCCTAGCTGATGTATTATCAATTCAAGAAGCTAGGATCTTTGATCCACAAATCCTGGTCAAAAGCATCCCTTTGAATTCCAATAGGAGACACCCAGGCTCTCACAAGCCCCACCCAGATCTGAGCCAACTTGGGACTCCACCCACAGGCCCCTTTAGCTAAGTCTCTCATTATAAAAGAGCCAAGCTAGAGCCCTCTCTTTTGCAGAGGTCCCAAACATGGCAGCCTTACACCTGGCATGCCCAGGATCTCTGCCCACTTCTCTTTACTTAATACCTTTTACTAACTGGACTTTAACCTTATTTCCAAACCCCATAATAAACCTCTTTTATCAATCTAGGTTTTCGGGTCTGTAAATTCCTTTACAGGGGACTCTTGCACCGCCATTAGACCTCATTTAACTCCGTATCCTTGTGCCAAATCTAAAGGAGTTGCAGGGGAGCTCTATTTGATTCCTTGTACCCCGAACCTGCCACTAGACCTCAATTAAACCTAATTTCATTTGGGCACCCCAATTCTAGACCTCATCACTACTATAATGAAATTCTACTACATACTTTGTATTATTTTAAATATATACAAAAAAAGTGCTGAAAAGCCAGTCTGACTTAATGTAGACAGCTGACCTTGGAGCCAGGAAAACTTGGCTTCAAGTGTTTCTTCCAAATATTGGTTCTGTTTCTTTGGGAAATTGCTTCTCTCTCTGGGCTCCAAGTCAATCTCCTTCACAAAAAGTGGCAGAACAGGTATGGATTTGCATTGGGAGAGGAAGTTCCTCATCCAGAGTTTCCAATACAGATTCAATCTAGAAATGAAAACAAAATATCCAACTTCCTCTCCCTCTATCACTATTCTACAACAAGATCATACCTGAGGCTTTTTGTAAATAATCCTATTACATTGAAGTGATCCCAGGTCCTAATCTCATTCCCCTATTTTACAGATTAGGAAACAGGCTCAGAGGTGACTGAACTTGCTTTGACAGGACTAGAATCCAGTCTCCTAATTGCCGGTGCTTTTTTTCAGAGTTCAGTCTAAGAAAGACAGGTTGCATCTATTGGTTTATTCCTTTTAAGAAGGCAGACACAGACATGGGGACACAGAACTGAGATCAGGGGCCCTGGGCAGCAGGAATTAGAAAGACAAAAATGACAATAACACTCTGATCAGGTTATCAAGACAAAAATCACAGGTCAGGGCTGGGAGCAATCACATGATGAACTTAGCAGATCTGTCCTGGATTGGGCCGTTTTCCAGAAGGTGTATCATGGCCATCTCAGGTTTGATCTCCCAGCTGGAGGTTGACGTGAACCAGTTCGAATTGGTTCTGTGGCGTAGCAGGGGAGTTCTGGGTTCAGTGTGTGAACATCAAGGAATTTCTGATGTGCCCAGCTCAAGGAATGCTCAGTTGGTCCCCTGCTAGGCTGATTATGATTGCCAGCCCCTCCTCCTCTGGACAGTAGGGGAGCTTGAGAAAATCAAGGTGCTGAGTAGGTATCATTAACTGCAGCTGTTCGCTTTTCTATGGCACTATTATCTTAGAATAAATCTCTCCAGAAAACCTGCATGTGGTCCAGCAACCTTTCTCATGAGGCTAGAAGCTTCCCAAGGCATCAGAGGAGTGATAATGTCTCATTTTTCTCTCTGCACCTGCCTTCTTCTTGAAAGAGGACTTAGTAGAGCTCAGGGCACATCAATAACTGGCTTGCCTGTTCTAAAGACCTCAAACAGTCCCCTAAAGTTAATTTCCATCATGATGTGCTGAGCTCCTCATATACTGTTCTTTTTACCAAAACCAGAAAACATGCTGTTATAAAGAGGGTATTGGCTTTAGAATCAGGGGGCATTCATTCATATCTCCCTGGAAGAATTCAGAAGGTTTGCTTAATCTCCCTGAACCTCAGTTTCCTCATCTGTAAAAGTAATAAATGACTTGTAAGTTCTCCACAGTTCTAAATCTATGATTCCGTGAGATGAGACAGACAGATGTGGGCTGGGCTCTTAAAATTTTTTGGTCATAATTCTCAGATGATGAAATTGAAATTATATCCACTCATATGAAAGAGTGTTCCAAATCACTACTGATCAGAGAAATGCAAATTAAGACAACTTTGAGATACCACTATACACCTGTCAGATTGGCTAAGATGACAGGAACAAATAATGATGAATGTTGGAGGGGATGTGGGAAAACTGGGACACTGATGCATTGTTGGTGGAGTTGTGAAAGGATCCAGCCATTCTGGAGAGCAATCTGGAATTATGCCCAAAAAGTTATCAAACTGTGCATACCCTTTGACCCAGCATTGCTGTTATTGGGATTATATCCCAAAGAAATACTAAAGAGCGGAAAGAGTCATATATGTGCCAAAATGTTTGTGGCAGCTCTTTTTGTTGTAGCTAGAAACTGGAAGATGAATGGATGTCCATCAGTTGGAGAATGGTTGGGTAAATTGTGGTATATGAAGGTTATGGAATACTATTGCTCTGTAAGAAATGACCAGCAGGAGGAATACAGAGAGGCTTGGAGAGACTTACATCAACTGATGCTGAGTGAAATGAGCAGAACCAGAAGATCGCTGTACACTTCAATGCTGTATGAAGAGGTATTCTGAAGGAAGTGGAAATCTTCAACATAAAGAAGATCCAACCCACTTCCAGCTGATCAATGATGGACAGAAATAACTACACCCAGAGAAGGAACACTGGGAAGTGAATGTAAATTGTTAGCACTACTGTCTATCTACCCAGGTTACTTATACCTTCAGAATCCAATACTTAACGTGCAACAAGAAAATTGGATTTACACACATATATTGTATCTAGGTTATACTGCAACACGTGTAAAATGTATGGGATTGCCTGTCACCTAGGGGAGGGAGTAGAGGGAGGGAGGGGAAAATTTGGAAAAATGAATACAAGGGATAATGTTATTTTAAAAATTACTCATGCATATATACTGTCAAAAAATTTTTATAATTATAAAATTAAAAAAAATTTTTTTTGGTCATAAGTACAACTAATATTTTTGGGCAGAGTCAGGAAGACTATCTTCTAGAGTCCAAATATTACTATGCAAGTCACTTGATTCTGCCTCAGTTTCCTCATCTGTAAAGTGAGCTGGAGAAGGAAATGGCAAACTGTTTCTAGGGTCTTTACCAAGAAAACCCCAAATAGGGGCAGCTAGGTGGCACAGTGGATAGAGCACCAGGAGGAGCGGAGTTCAAATTTGGTCTCAGAAACTCAACACTTCCTTGCTGTATGATCCCGAGCAAATCACTTAACCCCAATTGCCTCAGGGAAAAAAAAAATTAGTCAGACCTGCCTGACATTTCAGTCAAAAATGACTGAGAAAATAATATTCATTCATTTGTTCCAACCTAATGGGAATATATAGGTACAATATCTTGTAATGTAATGCTGGAAAAACTGAGCAAGACAGAGATTAGAGAGGATTCAATACAGAATTTATTAAATGGAGAGATTTACTGGGACCAATGGATCCTTGGTTGGTCCCAGGCCTAAAGGAGACTCATCTCAAAGAATCCAGCCCCGAATGTCAGATACAGGATTTTTTATAGGTTAACAAGAACAATAACATAATGGGAGGTACCTGGAAGGGAATGACCTATGGGGGGCAGGCACCTAGGATAACATGATGGAGGGAGCTACAGGAGAGGTTCCTGATATTCTAAGGATGTCTAAAAGGCATAAAGACCTTTATCCCATCAAACATTAAGAGGGAATAAGTATAGCCTAAGGTCTAAGATATAAGACCTTTATCCTAACATTAAGAGGGAATGGTTATAACCTGAGGCAAAGTAACTGAATAGGGACAATTAGGGAAACTAGGTCAGGCCATTAAAAGAGAACTGTGGCACAACAGTAACAATAACTATTATATATTATATGTAATAATGAGAATTCCTTTTCATTAATGTCATTATCAGTTTCTGAGCTGTCATTTAGCAGACCCGCCATTGCTTAACTGAAATCAATTTTATATTAATGAATAAAAACAATAGTAATAAGTATTTTATATAAATACAGGTGATTATTTTTATTTTGTTTTGTTTTAAAAGGGAGCAAGAGAGGCTCTGGAACATGTAATGTGTTGGTGCAGCAAGTATAATTCCTCTTGATAAAAGTCTTGCTTGATCTTGCTCCCAATCAAGTTTGGAGGGAGGGATAAAAGACTTATTCGTGCCCTTGTAACAACTAGGGCACAAGATCAGCCTTTGCAAGGAAGAGACTATTATTGGCCAACATAATGAAAAGTGATGTTAAAGATTAGTGCAACATCCTAGAATATTGGGGAAAGGGGTTTTTTTGTGGGAGTTTTTGGTTTATTTTTGTTTTTTTCTTTATGAATCATGTTGGGAGAGAAAAATCAGGGCAAAAAGAAAAAAAACATGGATGTAGAAGGCTGAACTCTGAAAAGGTATCCTTACATGGGAACAGCAGAGTACTTAATGCTAAGTACCTACTCAATGTGAGATAATGGTTCTATAAACATATACTTAGATGATATGGTGATGTGATGGCTCTCCTCACAATCTGCTGAATGTGTTGTGGTGAGGTAATCATAGGGAAGGATTGGAGAGCTAAGGGAGAGGGTCAGAGTCTCTCTTCCCCAAAACCCAGGATCCATCTTTGATGAGCCACATGGCAGCTTTCCTGCCTCCTTCACTTCTCCTAAAGACCAAGGACTTTGATCCTGACTCTGATCCTGAGGCCATTCAGGGAGCTAGCCTGGACATTACACAGACAAAAACAAAAACACACAGGAAAAAAAGAAGTGAACATAGCATGCAGATGGAATTTTCTGTCTATTGGGATTGAACCACTGAGAAAGTCTTTAGTAGTTGACCATCGAAATTCTTGCTGCTATTGTGTGTACAATGTCTTCCTGGTTCTGCTTGCTTCTTTCAGCATCAGTTCATGTAAATCTTTCTAGGCCTTTCTAAAATCAGCTTGGTTTTTTTTTTTTAATAGAACAATAATATTCTATTACCTTCAAGTACCATAGCCATTCCCCAATTGATTGGCATCTATTCATTTTCTAAGTTTTTTTTGTTTTTGTTTTTGTTTTTTTGCTTCTACAAAAAGAGCTGCTACAAATGTTTTTGCACATGTGCATCTTTTTCTCGTCTTTATGATTTTCTTGGGATACAGACTCAATAGTGGTACTGCTGACTTAAAAGGCATGCACAATTTTATAGCCCTTTGGGCATAGTTCCAGACTGCTTTCCAGAATGGTTGAATCAGTTCACAACTTCACCAACAATGTATCAGTCCCCCAGTTTTCCCACATCCCCTCCAACATTTATTATTACCTTTTCCTCTCATAGCCAATCTGAGAGGTGTGAGGTGGTACCTCAGAGTTGTTTTAATTTACATTTCTCTAATAGTGATTTTAAGCCTTTTTTCATATAACTATAAATAGCTTTAATTTCATCATCTGAAAATTATCTGTTCATAACCTTTGACCATTTATCAATTGTGGAATGACTTGTATTCTTATAAATTTGACACAGTTCTTTACATATTTTATAAATGGGACAAAGGGGGTTTCTTTGGAGAAGGAACAGTTGGACTAGAAGGAGGGAAAAACAATCAAAGAATATATGCATAATACTGTGCTGTGTCTTGTATCCAGAAAGATTTAAAAAAAAAGAAAAAAAAAAAGGTCCTGACCCTCAGGGATGCAATTGGATGATACTTGTTTTAATATATTTCTAGGACTTTTATTGAGAGGAAAGAGTATAGTATAGGGTGTTGCTTGATAAAAGAGAAGGTTTTGAACAGATGTATTGTGGATAGAACCAATCACAAAGAGTAAAAGGATTGACCTATAATTGAGCTCTAATGTGAAATAACATGAAATTTGTAGTGTCAATTCAACATGGTTGTATGACTATTTTCAATGACACAGTTGCATTCACGTAGAAGTAGAGAGGGTAGATGATGCAATATTGCAGAATTGGTGTTTGAAAAGTAGTAAAACTGGGGGAACAGGATTCAAGCCGAGTATAAAGATCAACTATTTAATTCTTCTGAATGTTGTGAAGGGAAGAAAATTAATCCAGAGTAAGGGGATGCAATGGTAAACTAGGGAGGGGTAAAGTGACTTGGTCACAATGAGTATTTACTCCAACCAATGAAAAGGCAGGTCCTACCAGCAGAATCCTAGGTCAGGCGGGGATGGCAGAGTCCTGGCCGTATAGCTGGGACAGTAGTGGTGAGAAAGGGCCTTCCTGGCAAATAAACAGGGAAAAAGAGGAGAAGAAAGAAGGGAAAGAAGAAAAGAAGATAATAAAAGAGGAAAAATGGAGAGAAGTGGAGGAATTAGAAAAGGATGAAGAGGAGGAGGACCCCTGCCTTACTCTGGAGATTCTAGATGTGTTCAAGAGCCTTATGGACATAAAGTGTCCCTTCCTTGAGGGTCTTTATATCAGTGAACTGAAAACAATCAAACAGCTACTATGTAGCCCTTCAGTTTACCGACTGACTATTCTGGAATGGTTGTTTGGAAGGCTGTATCCTCCCTTTGAAGAATTATTTACCCCTTTTCAGGATTCCCGAACTGAAGAGAAAATACTAGAGCTGGCCAGAATTGGTCACGAACTGATGTTGTGTGGGCCAGATGACCAGAATCTCATCAAAGGTTATGGCAGTGTGAAAAGACAGATCTGTTTCTTTAAACAGTTGCTGGATCTGGTCAGAAGTCTGGGTTCTGGACATGCAAACTTTTCCAGTAAAAAGAATTTCTACCACTTAGTGAAGGAGAACGAGAAGCTGCTAGAGAAGGTGTTCAGTTCTGATCTGGAGGAGCTCCTGGACCCCAAGCTGAGCCCTTTGCCACTAGACATTGAGTGCCACTTGAAAACAGAAGAAAATCTGATGTTCAGGGAGAGCAAGGTGAAAGAACTTTCTAGGAAACTGAATAAGCTCACTGAAATGCTTGGGGAGCTCAAACAATTTCCAGCCTTCCAAAGGAAAATGTCTAGCAAAGGCAGCGGCAATAAGGGCCAGACCTTCCGCCTGATCCTCTCAGATTTCCACCTGCTGATCACGGCCTTCATCTATGTCTATGAAACTGAATGGAGGAAACTTAAGTCCTCAGTACTTAACATCAACCAGGGTGGCCCATTATTTCAGTCTGTGTGTGCGATGCTGACTCTCTACAGTCAAGAGCTGAAGGCTATCAGAGAAGTCATTAATACCTCCAAGAAGGTAGAGGAAATAATAGGAGAACAGAAACAAGATAAAGCTTATTTGAGTAGGGATGACTACATGATGATTTTGGCCTCAAAAATGGAAGAACTGAGACGAAAACACAAGTTCTTCAAAGATCTTCTCTAGAAGCCCCATGAAAGTAAAAGTAGAAGCTGAGGGACCATTCCACTAGTCGTTAGGGATCAGCAACCATCCCTGGTTAGGAGAAGAGAGCTCACTGAAGCCTTTGGAGATGAAGATTTTCTAAGGTGATGGAAGATAAAGTGTGGCTGACCAAAAATTTGTTCTCAGAAGAATGAGGGCTAGTGTTGAGGAAGTTTTAATAAACTTCTTTCCTTACTGATGACAAAAAATAATTTAACATTGTCTCAGTCTACGTTATTTCATATCTTTTCTTCCTAGCTATTGTCCATTGTCTACTCTAAAACAATAACAACAACAAAAAAATCCATCTTTCCTTTATATATTTAGAATCTAGAATTTAACAAATATTCCATCAAAATCTTAATGGGGCTTCCCAATGTGGAGAGGGGAGAAAAAAAGATTTAGTAGGAGTGGGGCAAAGTAAGAGATAAAAGTATAAGAGAATGCCCTAAGGAATTTGGGAGTTTGGGATCTGGGATGTAAGAAACAAAATATCTTATGGAAAACTCCACTAACTCACTAGGGAATACAGGAAAGATTTATTTTACATTCTTGCAAGAATGGATCCCTAGATTAGTAGACACACCTTTGTGACTCCAAAGGCAGCATTTTATTTCCTATCCCTCGGTACATGTCCCTCCCATTATTCCCCATTAATTGGATATTATTGAAGTTACACAACCTGAATCTCCACTTTGAATTACATAGCTAGGTCCTGCCCCCCAAAGAGCTTCCATTCTAAAAAGGGGAAAAGTAATTAAAGAGGTCTTAGGGCAAAGAACTAAGATTCTTTTCAAATTTCGGGCCTACTGCCTTAGATTAGGAAAATCAGTCCCTGCTTCCTCTGGGATTATCTTCACCCTTGATTCCCTTGATTTCACTCTGGGTTTTGTTTTTCTAATTTAAGTTGACTTTCTTCAATTTAATTTTCATAACTTTTTATGGAAACCAAATGCCCATTCATTTCTCACAAGGAGGATAAAGCACTTTAGGTGATGGAAAGTAAGATCAATGATATGAGCATTCCAATATGTGGCTTGGTTAGAGTGAAGATTTAGACCAGGGGTCCTCAAACTACCGCCAGCGGGCCATATGCAGCCTGCTGAGGATGTTTATGCAGCCCACCCGGTTATAGCAAAATCAGACTGAAAGTGACGTTCGACCCATGCTTCCAGCACTAGACTGAGGCAGAGGAGATACAGTGTCCGGCCCTGCAACAGTCTGAGGGACAGTGAACTGGCCCCCTATTTAAAAAGTTTGAGGATCACCGATTTAGATCTTAGGGGCTTAGGAAGCTGGTCAACTGGGAGGTCCAGGATGTTTGAGAGACCAAGTAGGAAGGCAATGATTATATAGTGGTCCCTTCCCAACCTCAATAGTTAGAAAAGTGGAGCCCGAGGTTGATACTGAACTCTGAGGAAAAAGAGTCACTGACTCCTACGAACAATCCAGGTTTCTGTGGGTACAATATGGAAGGAATGTCACTGGAAGAGGTCCCCAATGGCAAGTTAATAGTAGAATAGAAGTTCCAAAGGATAGTAGCTAAGAGGTGATGAAGAAAGATGTTATAAGCAAATTAGAAGAACAGAAAAAATAGTTTACTTCTCAAATCTATGGAAAGGGAAGGAATTTGTGGCCAAAGAAGAACTGGAATTCATTGTTGAGTAAAAAAAAAGAGAGACTTTTGCTTATACCAAGTTAAAAAGTTTTTTTTTTTGTTTTTTTTCCAATAAAACTAAGGCAGACAAGATTAGAAGGGAAGCATTAACTGGGGAAAATATTTTTATATTCAAAGGTTCTGGCCTCATTTCTAAAATATATAGATGTATGGTTCAGAAAGGGGGAGGGGTCACCATTTAATAACAAAGCTGGACAGGAGGAATACAGAGAGGCCTGGAGAGACTTACATCAACTGATGCTGAGTGAAATGAACAGAACCAGAAGATCACTATACACTTCAACAACAATACTGTATGAGGATGTATTCTGATGGAAGTGGAAATCTTCAACATAAAAAAGATCCAACTCACTTCCAGCTGATCAATGATGGACAGAAACAACTACACTCAGAGAAGGAACACTGGGAAGTGAATGTAAACTGTTAGCACTACTGTCTATCTACCCAGGTGTATTAAGAAAAATTATATGTTCCGATTCACTCCTATAAATAACGCTCTCAGACTCAATTGAAAACGAAAGTAAGGTTTTAATCAAATAGGACAAGGTAGATAGTTTAGATTTGCATAAAAAACAAATAGAAATAAAAACAATTAACAATATGACAATTATAGCAGATAGAGGAAGAGAATACATCACCATTTCAAGGGAACCTCAAAAAACTCAAATGGCTGGGAGCCCCATTTCAACCTCAATCAACTTGAATTGTGTAAAGATTTTCCTGGGCGAAGCATCCTCCCCGCAGGTGAAGCTTCACTATGGTTCTAGAACACGGGCTTTTTAAATGTTTTCAGATAAAGAAGGCTCCTGGCCAAAACTAGCCATATAAGGTTTTTTGACAAAGACTTGCAACATGTGCAGTTTGTGTGACAAAGCTTAATATATATTTGGGGACATATTCATGTTGACTCATCCCAAACCTCTGAGGCTTGACATATGTCCTTATTACATATGATCAGGGAGGAAGCCACCCAGCCCTAAGCATAAGCATTTTCCAAGAATGGCTAGTTCCTGGTATCTATTGTCGAGAACATGCAGAGTTCATGGAAAGGTCAAGTTCCTATAATTTAGAAGCTCAGGCCTGTTAGATTTGAGTGAGCTTATAATTCTAATATGAAATCTTAATTTCTTATTCACCAGGTTACTTATACCTTCAGAATCTAATACTTAACGTGCAACAAGAAAATGGTATTTATACACATATATTGTATCTAGGTTATATTATAACTCATGTAAAATGTATGGGATTGCCTGTCATCAAGGGGAGGGAGTAGAGGGAAGGAGGGGAAAATTTGGAAAAATGAATACAAGGGATAATGTTATTTAAAAAAAATTACTCATGCATATATACTGTCAAAAAATTTATAATTATAAAATAAAAAAAATTAAAAAGCTGGAGAGATCTCTAGAAGCAAAGCAAAGTTTATTGTACATTTTCCAGAGAAGAGACAATTGAAAGGAGGAACTTCTGGGGCAAGGTTAATACTTTTAATCCCTAATGAAAATATTCCCTCCCACTACTGATGCTCATCCTTCTTGGCTGAGGATCTTTTTTTTTTTTTTTTTAATTAATTTTATAATTATAATTTTTTTTGACAGTACATATGCATGGGTAATTTTTTTTTTTACAAGATTATCCCTTGTATTCACTTTTCCAAATTTTCCCCTCCCTCTCCTAGATGACAGGCAATCCCATACATATTAAATGTGTTACAGTATAACCTAGATACAATATATATGTGTAAAATAAAATTTCTTGTTGCCCGGTAAGAATTGGATTCCGAAGGTATAAGTAACCTGGGTAGAAAGACATTAGTGCAAACAGTTTACATTCACTTCCCAGTGTTCCTTCTCTGGGTGTAGCTGTTTCTGTCCATCATTGATCAACTGTAACTGAATTGGATCTTCTCTATGTTGAAGATTTCCACTTCCATCAGAATACATCCTCATACAGTATTGTTGTTGAAGTGTACAGTGATCTTCTGGTTCTGCTCATTTCACTCAGCAACAGTTGATGTAAGTCTCTCCAACCCTCTCTGTATTCCTCCTGCTGGTCATTTCTTACAGAGCAATAATATTCCATAACCTTCATATACCATAATTTACCCAACCATTCTCCAATTGATGGACATCCATTCATTTTCCAGTTTCTAGCTACAACAAAAAGAGCTGCCACAAACATTTTGGCACACACAGGTCCCTTTCCCCTCCTCAGTATTTCTTTGGGATATAAGCCCAATAGCAGCAATGCTGGTTCAAAGGGTATGCACAGTTTGATAACTTTTGGGACATAGTTCCAAATTGCTCTCCAGAATGGCCGGATTCTTTCACAACTCCACCAACAATGCATCAGTGTCCCAGTTTTCCCACATCTCTTGGCTGAGGATCTTACATTCTAAACTTGAGATCTACCCAAGAAATTGAACTTGACCAATAAGTACACAGTTGCCTATATTTGGCTGAAACAGGGAGGAAATGATGTCATGGGAGGATGTCATAGCAGGAAGGGGACTCAAGTATACCCTTAACTCAATTCTCAAGGTCCTTCAGGCCTACTCAAACTCTGAAGTAAATGAAGTCTTACTTGATTTTCACAATTGTCTTGAGAGATCTCACCTCATCTCATTCATAGAGAATTGGCTCAAATTCATACAAATTCAAGCCATTTTCCAAATGATAAATGGTCAAAGGATATGAACAATTTTCAAAAGAAGAAATTAAAACCAACCCTAGTCATATGTTAAAGTGTTCTAAATCACTATTCATCAGGGAAATGCAAATTAAGACAACTCTGAGATGGACCACACACTTCTCAGATTGGCTAAGATGACAGGAAAAGATATAATGATAAATATTGTAGGGGATATGGAAAAACTAGAACACTAATGCATTGTTGGTGGAATTGTGAAATGCACCTGATGTAAACCCTGTCCCCTTTAATTTGTGGAGGAAGGGTGATTCAGTCTTAAACTCTCCACTGGGAAAAGCACACCTTTCCCAGACAACACCCTTCCCAAGATCTCTTTTCAACTAGAAATCTAGGCCTGGAGCACTGTCAACATGGACTCAAACTCCCAGTTAAGTAATCTCATTCAATTTTGATTAATCAAAGCCCCAAGCCTCAGATTGCTAATAAAAGACAACTCTGAACACCAAATCTTCACAGATGTCCTAAACAGGAACTTGCCCGCTGTTGAAGATATCCTCTTCTCAATGTAACCCATCTTTGTTTATTCTCTGCCTGTCATGTGCTGCTCTTGTGGTTTCCAGAATCCAGGCATCAGTACCTGGAATTGTTCTCTCTTCTTTTTGCTGATGATGACGACGATGATGATGATGATACAAGGAGACTGAGAGGCAGTTGCTATTCTCTGATGTCCCTTCTGAAAGGCTGTTGCGTTGTCTGACCTCTCTCCTCTTCCCTCTGCCTCCAATTTATTTTCCCAGTCCACAAGCAACATCTGTGTCAGTAAAGACTGCTTTGCAACTCCTTCAGATATTATGATTCACAGCTGCAGAGGCTCTTGGAAAATTGACCTGCCCCTTACAATGCACTTAGGCATGCTCCTTAACACCTGTCCACTAAGAAGGCTGACTTCCTAGCAAGCTGTCTTCTTAGGGGACATAAAATTCCTTTTGTCACACAGATTTCGGGTTTATGAACTCTTGCATAAGGGGATCTCCCACCCCAATTCTCACACTTTATCATTTGGCTCCCAACCTCATCAAACGAGCAATCTGGAACTATGCCCAAAGGGCTATCAAACTGTGCAGACCCTTCTTCAATCCACTAGTGTTTCCATTGGGCTTATATCCCAAAGAGATCTTAAAGGAAGGAAAGGGACCTGTATGTGCAAGAATGTTTGTGGCAGCCCTCTTTGTAGTGGCCAGAAACTGGAAACTGAGGGGATGCCCATCAATTGGAGAATGGTTGAATAAATTGTGGAATATGAATATTATGGAATATTATTGTTCTGTGAGAAATGACCAGCAGGATGATTTCAGAGAGGCCTGGAGAGACTTGCATGAACTGATGCTCAGTGAAATAAGCAGGACCACGAGATCGTTGTACATGGCAACAAGATTATATGAGGATCAATTCTGATGGAGGTGGATCTTTTCAACAATGAGATGATCCAGACCAGTTCCAATGGTCATGTGATGAAAAGAGACATTTATATCCAGAGAGAGGACTGTGGCAACTGAATGTGGACCACAACATAGCATTTCACTCTTTTTTGTTGTTGTTTGCATTTTATTTCTCATTTTTTAAATTTGATTTTTCTTGGGCAGCAAGATAATCATATAAATAGGTATGCATATATTGGATTTAACATATATTTTTTTTTACCATGTTTAACATATATTGGATTACTTGCCATCTAGGGGAAAGGTAGGGGGAAGGGGAAGGAAATTGGAACACAAAATTTTGCAAGGGTTAATGTTGAAAAATAATTCATGCATATGTTTTGAAAATTAAAAAGCTTTAATAATAATTTTTAAAAAGGAGCTAAGAGGTGCAGGTGGATGGGGATGAGGTAAGTAGGAAGTATATTGGGGAAAAAGGAATTTTTTGCTTAAGTGCCCCTGAGTTGGACAACCAGTAGGAAGTGATATCCCTGCATACTCCCTACTTCTCAATATTTTTGTAAGAACAAAAGGGATATTTATAAAAAAGTGCTTAGCATGATACTTGTCATAAAATAGGCATGATATAAATGCTTATTATAATTTTTCTTCCTTACTTCCCTCCCTTTTTTTGAGGCACACAGCTAGTATGTTCCTGACTTCTAAATCTAATACTTTGTCTACTACACCATATTGTTGAGATTGAGAAGAGGGGACCCCAAAAGTCCCAGATGTATCTGAGACTCCTTCCTTCTTTCCTTTCCTCCTTCCTTCCTCTTCTTCCTCCTTTCCTTTCTCATCCATACTGTATCCTTTCCTCCTTCCCTCCTTCCCTTTCTTTCTTACTTCCATACCTTGTTTCATGAATTATGTTGGGAGAGAAAAATCAGAGCAAAAGGGAAAACTATGGGAGACATTAAAAAAACAAACAAACAAAAAAAGAAATGAACATAGCATGTATTAATTTACATTCAGTCTCCTTAAATCTTTTTCTGGATTCAGATGACATTTTCTATACAAACTCTATTGGGATTACCTTGGATCACTGAACTCCAAGAAAGAACCAAACTTCATACTTGATGATCACACATTCTTTCTTTCTTTTTTTCTTTGTTTAATTAAAGGTTTTTATTTTCAAAACATACCCATGGATAATTTTTCAACATTGACCCTTACAAAACATTGTGTTTCAAATTTTTCCTTCCTTCCCCCAACCCCCTCTCCTAGATGGTAAGTAATCCAATATATGTTAAACATGGTAAAATTTTTGTTAAATCTAATATATATATATATATATATATATATATATATATATATATATATATATATATATATGTATATAAAACACATATTTAGACAATAATTATGCTGCACAAGAAAAGTTATATCAAAAAGGAAAAAAAAAGAACAAAAATAAAATGCACGCAAGCAACAATAGAAAGAGTGAAAATGCTATGTTGTACCCACACTCAGCTCCCACAGTCCTCTCTCTGGGAGTAGAAGGTAATCTTTATCACAAGATCATTGCAACTGGCCTGAATCATCTCATTGTTAAAAAGAGCCACATCCATCACAGTTGATCATCCTATAATCTTTCTGTTGCTATATATATATTGATCTCCTGGTTCTGCTCATTTCACTCAGCATCAATTCATGCAAGTCTCTCCAGGCCTCTCTGAAATCATCCTGCTGATTGTTTCTTACAGAACAATAATATTCCATAACATGTACATTCCATAACTTATTCAACCATTCTCCAATGATGAGCATCCACTCACTTTCCAATTTCTTGCCACTACAAAAAGGGCTGCCATAATCATCACATATTCTTGCTGTTACTGTGTACAATGTATTTCTGATTTTGCTTGTCTTGCTCAGCATCAGTTCATGTAAATCTTTCCAGGTTTTTCTATAATCATCTTGTTCATCATTTTTTAATAGGACAATAATATTCCATTATCTTCATGTATCACAACTTGTTCAGCCATTCCCCAATTGAAGGACAAGGGATTGTGCCTTTTCTAGTGTTTATAGCTCACCAAGCATCCATCAATCTGCTTTCCTTGTGATTAACAGATGACATGCTGTGGTTCAGATGGGAGACCTCAAAAGGGGTCGCAAACTGGTGTTCTGAGGTATCTCAAAAGAATGTGCAGGCTTAAACCCTTCTCCAGTCAAGGAGCAAAGGTTATTATAATTTTAATGCCAATTGAAGCAGGCTAAGTCCCAAAAGGACCCTGAGCAGGAGACACATTTATCCAGTTCTTCAAGTCACAGATGTGCTAATTTTATGGCCTAGAGGTAGAATTGAGGAATGGTGTATTGATTATTGCCTCAGGAATTTGGTTATCACTGACCAGCAGATAATCTGACTGTGAGCAATGTTTGTAGGACTATTCTAAGGGCCAAAGACTTTAGAATCAGACAGATAGTTAGAACAAAAGCACCCTAAGTGAAGGGGGCCCCATCATTGCTGTTTCCCCTAGGAGCTGTACCCCATCAATATCAAATAGTTGAACTAATTTTTAGAAAGGGACATTTCACTATAATGCTGTAGATGGTAATTTGTGTAAAACATTCTTCCCCAAATGTTATGGTCCAGAACTCTGAACTAAACAAAGTATTCTTACAAGGTACTAGGTCAGTGGAATTTATAGAGACAATAGTTATCTACTTTAGCATGGTTCAGTATGATTGATTTAATCCTACAGGGAGATATTATGGGCCAGAACTTGAAACAAGGAATTAACTAAAATTGAGGAGACAATGGTTAAATCTAGTTTAGCATTGATTTAATTCTACAACAAATAATGGTTTCCTAGTAATGAATTGATTGGAGTATACTCAGTGTGGGGCATATAAGGGAGAAGTTCTTGGGGCCAGAAGACACAAGCACACTAGGAGCTCTTGGAGCCTCAGCCAGGAGTCAGTGGGGAGATCCAGAAGCCAGAGAAGGTAGGCGGGAGCTCAAGCTCTCAGAACCAAGACTACAGAAGGCCTCTAAGAAAGCTAACCAGGCCACAGTAAAGAAGACAAGACTTGGAAAGAGACAATAAAGGATTTGGACTTTAAGCTATACTCGTGGTGATTAGTGAACTGAAACGAAGGCTGCCTCCAGACCCCAAGGAAACCCTAACAAGAGAATATTACATTTTAGAGAAGAATATTACATCCAAAGTGAGTGTAATACTGAATGTGGACCAACCAGAACAAAGATGGGGGTGGTGGGAGAGTAGTGAGCTCAGGCTTATCAAGCACATTTCCTAGAATTCCTTTAGATAAAGTCTTCAAAATCTTTGTTTAGGTATGGCCAAGTTTTTCTGCTAAGTTCTTAGAGTCTTGGAGCTGTCTTTGCTCATTGTAGCTAGTTGTCCTTCTCTGGGACAATGCTAGAATGCTGATGGGGAAGTTAAAATCCTCTGAAGCTCCTAAGACTCAGTTTCAGACTCCTCAGGGATCTGAGTTCCTTTTAGCTTCTTGTGAAAGGATGAGATGCTGTGGAAACATGGGAGGAACTAGATTGTATCAGGTTTTGAATAGGAAGCTGAGGGTTTGGTATTTTGTCCTAGGGGCAATGGGAAGCCACTAATGATTTTTGAATAGACAAGAGATATCAGTGTGGTATCTGTGTGTGTGGAGAGATTAGATAGGAGAGGCCTTAGAGACCAGAAAACTATCGGAAGTAGGATGGTCCTGGTGAGAGGCTATGTGATTGCAGACAGTGGAATGGCTTGAGTGTGGAACAAAGAGCAAAGAGGGCTTTTGAGATTGCAGCATGAATGAAGAGGAGTGTGGTATCTTCAACTTGGATAGAGAAGTTTGGAAAAGGTGTGCGTTTGGGATGGAAGATCAGTTCACATTGGACAAGCTGAATTTCAATTTCCAATGGATCACTCAAGGGGAGGTGTCTAATAGTTGGTAGAAATAATGGCCTTGGAGATCAAGGGAGATATATGAATTTGGGGATCATCTCTATGTTCAAAAAGATGTGATCTCATAAATTTGGATATTCTCTCCAATAATACAGATCCACACCCAACCATGCCTGCCCATCAGGTGCGGCTGTTGTCTATTTTCTTCCATACGTCTAACATAGGAAATCCACCTACCACATTGTGGGGCTTTCCTTAATTTCTCATCTTATGAACATATCACTGGGCTGTCCCTCTATTATCGCTTTATGTGGCCAAGTGATATATCTATTTTCGTTTTTGATCCCTTTTCATTATCGGACCAGAAGAAGGACTGAAGGTCATTTAAATTTTTGTTTCATAGATTGCCAAATTATTTATCAAGTGGTCAGCTTCCGGGTAATGGCTCCATGCTTGCTCACTCACAGATTTTTAGAGTAATAAAGTACTTCAAAGTTATCAGATCAAACCTTTAACTGAAAAAACATTCGCAGTCTAACAGAGCCAACCAGTGTTACAGCTGAGGCTCCACTTTAATTTGTCCATAAACCAGATGCTGAAGAGATGTTGGTACCCGGAGTGGGGAACTAGCACCATCTGCTGGAGGAGATGTAAGTGATGGGAAGCAGTGAAGTGGGGTTAAGCACAGTGGCAGTGCCAAAGTCTCATGATGTCTGCCACTGTCAGAAGAAATTAACAGTGGTCCCAAGAATCCACAGTGCTTATCAGCAGTGAAGAACAGCCACGGCATCCAGGAGGACTTAAAAATCTGATTTTTTTTTTCCCCCCTGAGGCTGGGGTTAAGTGACTTGCCCAGTGTCACACAGCTAGGAAGTGTTAAAGTGTCTGAGATCAGATTTGAACTTGGGTCGTCCTGAATTCAAGGCTGGTGCTCTATCCACTGTGCCACCTAGCTGCCCCTTAAAAACCTGATTTATATAATAGTGTGTGTAATATACATATATGTATACTAAATATCTATAAGGATATATAGAATAAAGACATATGTATACTAATTATAATAAAAATATATAATATATATAATATATATGTAAATATGATAAATGATATATAGAATAAAGGTATATAATAACATATAAAATATAAATACTAAATATAATAAATAAAAATATGTATAATAAAATGTACAATATACATATATATTAAATATAAATAATAAAGGTTATATAGCATAAAGATATATAATAATATGTATAATATACATATATACTAAATATGTAGAATAAAGATATATAATGTATATAATATACATATATGTATACAAATATCTATAATAAATAAAGGATAGTCTTAGCAGAAGTGTATAGCACTGGCAAATGCAATCCTTCTGTCCACGTCTGTATCAGTAGTTTAAGGTCTTAAAGGAGGTTTTCACAAAAGAGTAAAACAGGCCAGTAATGAATAAAGCAATAGTCCTTTATTACAGTCCATTTTAACTCATACAAAGGAAGGCCTGATGCCTAATATTGGAAAGCAGGGGTAAGCGGAATACTCAAGAATAGAGGCAGAGATAGGATGATTTTTAGACTTAGTAGAAAGGGCTGGAGGCTCAGTGACAATCCATCAGAGAGGCTAATTCCAGGCTGGGATCCCACCTCTTTCACACCCTGTTATCTTCATGTGGTTGTTTATTGTGATGGGGAAGATTCTCATTAGAGAGCGTCTTTAAAGCCCAGCCAGCTTGCTGAAATGACACGTTTAGTCCCTGTGGTCTGAGTTCCAACACCACATGACTAACTGTCTGTTGGGCATTTTGAACTGTATGTCCTTCAGCATTTCAAAGTCAATTTGTCTGAAACAAAGCTCATTTTCCTTTCCTCCCCTTGCACCTGTCTTCGAAACTTTCCTATTTCTGTGGAGGACACCCCCTTCCTTTGACTCCAGAATTCACTACCTCATGTCATCCTTACTCTCTCCTCAGTGATCATTCCTACATCCCCAATCCCTCTCTTTTTCTACACTCTTACTTTAAGCCATTATCACCTCTCCCTAAGACGACTGCTCCTTGCGATTCTTGACAAAGCTACTAGTATTTTGCCATTTCTTTCTCCATTTTACTGATGACAAACTGAGGCACGTAATTAAGTGACTTGTTCAGGGTTGCACTCAGGCTGTATTTGAACTCAGATCTTCCTGACTCCAGGTCCATACTACCTGGCAGCCCAAGACTTCTAACTGATCATCTTTTAACATTATTCACAAATACACTTTCCTGATTCTCTCAACCACCTTTTCTGTGTGGGAGTTGAAATTATCCCCCTAATAAGAAAGACTGAAGCAGAGCTCTGATCCAATGGCACTTTCTTAAAGGGTCTATAGTTCTTAATGAAGTGGACCTCAGATCTCCCTCATGATCGGAGATGCCTCCTCCTTCCAGAGCCCTATTTTTATAGGACCAAATGTCTGAACATTTCATGAACAGATATACCAGATACAGAATAATTCCACTAATTGATGTGTGACACATAAGCTAAACTAAGTAAAATAACATGTCAGTAGGGTCATAAGTTAGGTGAAGCAAGGGATAGCTCCACACAAGATAGGTTTCTTCTTAGGTTAAGCAAGTTATCACTGCCAGTGACCTAAGTAGTTATAAGATGGTAATCTGCTCCTATTGGAATATTTTGGGGAAGTTGAGTCACCTCTGCCTTGTTAGATTTGACCACCATGACAAGAAAAAATAAGGGTGGAGAATCTCTAGTTAACTTCTTATAGCTGAGCAAATGAACTTAGAAATCTGCAGCTCACAGTTTGGGTTCAGTACTGTGATATGATTCTATCAAATTGGTTAATGACTGATCAGGAGTCCAAATGAATTATTTCTCACATATGTTATTCCATATATTTTGCATATATCTATATGTATAAAAGGTTATTATACTACATTAGGTAATAGCCAGGTCATCAAGGGAAAAGTGTTTCATTTGTTTTGTGGTGGTTGGGTTTTTTGTTTTTTTGGGGTTTTTTGGTTATCCTTAGCACCTAGAACAATGCTATCGTCATTTAATAAAAAATTTTCAAATTGATTATGATTTCCATTACCCTCTTAAAATGTTTTTAATATTGAACTTAAATACCAAATCAGAGCATTTTCATATATATGAAATATATATGTTTATATATATGAAATACACATATAATACACAGAGAACACAAAAGAAGGATTTTATATGAAACAGTGACTGTCTCAAATTGCTTGCTTTTTATTTTAATCTTTTTTTTTCCCTGAGGCAATTAGGATCACGTGACTTGCCCAAGGTCACAAAGCTAGGAAGTATTAAGTGTTTGAGACCAGATTTGAAGGAAAGTCCTCTGACTTCAGGGATGGTACTCTATCCATTGTGCTACCTAATATTCTCAAATTGTTTGCTTTTTAAAAAAACGGATATAGCAAATTCTACAGGTTACTTTCAAAATTGTCTTGCTCATCTGTTTATTTCGGGTTTTTTTTTTTTTTTGTACATTAAAAAAAAAGAAGTTTCAATGGCTTTCTTTTGGGGGAGAATCAGCGTTTCTAAGTCCATTTATCCCCACCCAAATTCCTTCAACCCTAATAACAACAATCTTTGTAATGAGTAAGCATAGAGAACAAAACAAATCCACATAGAAGAGGAGGAAAACGTCCTCTTCCGTCAGGAAATGTGACATGTTTGCCTAAGGGGGAGCTGGGGAGCTTGACTTAGTTCAGTCATCTTAGAAGTTCCCTTCCTCTCCATTCCCCCTGGCAATATTCTCGATCAGACCTTGATTTTTACCACTACTGCTTTTTCTCTGATTTTGTCCTTAATTTAACCTGCACGTTAATCTTCCTTAATACTATTTCCATTATAGGTAAACTAACCTAACTGAAGTAGCTGAGTACCTTGAGAATTATTACGAACTTGAGAGAGGTCAAACTACCACCTCTACCACAAAGCTGTGCTCCTATATTTAGAGTTAGCTGCTGGGTACATAACAAAGAGGTGTTTTAGAACGCTGGATCCTTAACTCAGGAGGGATCAGAGCACTAGAATTTGCTATCTGTGTACACAGGAAGCAATAGCACCAATTTTTTTTTAAAGTCTTCCCCCCCCCCCTGAAAAAAATACAATGATGTATTAGTAAAAGTCCTGGATTTGCAATCAGAAGACTACTCCTGGATCTGCTTGTTATAACTTGACAAATTTAATTTCTTTGCTTCAGTTTCTTCTGTAAAAAAAAAAGAAAAAAAAACAACAACAATAAATGGCTATAATAGATTATTTATCAGAGCTTTACCAGCTTTAAATGCATACTATGATCCTTTGGATAACTCAGTGAATCCATGCAGTTTAGGAAGAGGAAGGTCATACTATTAGATGCTACTAAAAAAAAAAAAACCACAAAACCAAACAGAAATGGATTGAGACATTCCTAGAAATCCAGTGGACACTTAGCCTCCCTATTTGCTCCACACTCTCCAAAGCCGGAGAGCCTCCGGCAGGAACAGAGCTGATCCTGGAGTCAGGAAAAACTGGTGTCCAAGTCTTGCCCTTTACACAAAGTAGCTGAGCATCCTGGGCCACTCTGAGGTTGTCACTTACAGATGCTCGCGGTGGAGTTCCCAATGACGTCACAAGTTGGACGAACAAAACAGCTCTTCCAAGTAGTCCTCTGCCTGGGCTGGATGGAAGGTCTCCTAACCTGGCACATATATTATTTAGGTTGTATGTATTTTATTTTTATGTATTTTTGGTGGCAACTACTGCTTGTTGTTGCCTTTGGTTTTACTTTTCCATAAACATTTTATTTTTTTGGTTGGAGAATGGGGTGGGTTCTGTGGGATAAAGTAGCTGAATCATGCTCATGACCACAACCTGTCGCACTGAAAAGCACACAATGACTCCGTGGCACTCCAGTTGCTTTGCAATAGCAAAAGGGTTTTTATAAAGCAGGAATTCTCATTCTGGGCTCTCTGAAGATGCTTTTTAAAAATGTTTTTTTAAATGATAGCTTTTTATTTTCAGAATACACGCAAAGGGAGTTTTTAGCATTCATTCTTGCAAAATGTTGTTTTTGTGTTTTCTTCCTTTCCCTCACCCATCTCCTCTAGACTGCAAGTAATCCAATAAAGACTAAATGTGCGGCTGTTTCAAAGTCCGATTCTTTTTGTTCAGCCAAACAACTGTTTGGACATGTGTACACATATTGTATTTAATTTATACTTTAACAAATTTAACACGTCTTGGTCAGCCTGCCATGGGGGGGAGGGGAAAAATTAGAACAAAAGGTTTGGCGATTGCCAAGGCTGTAAAATTACCCATGCTATCATAAATAAATAAAAACTATTAAAAAAGATTAAATGTGCGGTTCTTCCAAACATTTTCTGTGGCTTTTTCTAAAAATATTTTGGAAAAAGAAATGTGTTGATTGTACATGTATTATATCAGATTGCTGCTGTCTTGGGGAAGGGGGGGAGAAAAATCGAATTAAAAAATCTTACAAAAATCTTTACATAGATTTTATTTATTATAAATACACCTATTTTTTCCTATAGTTGGGGGAAAAAACCAAAATAAAACAAAACACTATTATGCTTCCCGCCGTGGAGCCGGGCACGGTTTGCGAGTGCTCCCCGCAGGGTAAAGGACGCACGCTCCACCCGCTCCACCCGCTTACTCGGAGACCACAGGTCTTCAGAGGTTTCCCCTCAAGGGAGGATGCCTAGAGTCTAGTTGCTATTAGCAACAGCCCAGCGTGGTTTCCTGTTCCCAGCTCTCCTCACGGCCCCGCCGAAATCCGCTTCCGGGGTACGGGTCGTCCCCGCCCACCTCCGTGTCTTCTTCAAGATGGCGAGCGGCGGCGGCGGGGGGGCCTCGGTGGCTGCCCTCTGGAGCGAAGTGAATCGTAACGGGCAGAATGGCGACTTCACGCGCGCCCTCAAGACAGTGGACAAGAGTGAGTGCTGGCCCCCTTTTGGGAGTCCTGGCGTCGCGAGCTGTCCCCGACCCCCGGTGCCGGCCGCCTCCGGGAGGGGAGATGTGGCCTCTTCTTCCGGCGGAGGAGGGGCAGGGGGCCGCCGGCCGGCGCGGGTGGGCGCCTCGCAGGGGCGCGGGTGCGTGGAGAGGAGGCCTGTTCTCAGTCCGGGGCAGCCTCGTTCTGGGGCCGCACGCAGCGCCCCGCCCCAGGCTGGCAGCACAGGCTTCCTCTACCCCTTTATGCCACGTGGACTTAGCTCTCCTCCCTCCCAGGTCGGGGAAGCTCGGGGGAGGGGGCGCTTAAAGCGCTCGCAGTTTTTCCCCTTCCAGAGAAGCCGCCCTCCCCGGGCCCTGAGGTGGGGGCGGCCGGTCCGGCCTTCTTCCCCAACGCCGCCGCCTCCTTTTACGCAGCTCTCAGGCTTACGAAGCACTTTTCTTCCCCCTTTCACTGAGGAGGAAACTGACGTTTACCGAGACAGATGTCAGTTTCGTGTAATTGACAGGCAGGAGATGAGCCTCCCCCTTCCCCCCTTTGCCTCTGAAGGGCTGGGGGGAAGCCCCCACGTCAGTACTAAAAGGGAACAAATAGAGAACTGAGCTGCCTTTGCTTTTAAACTGCCCTGATGGGCCTTGGTGGTTTCTGATGGTGCCCCTTAGCATTAAAGTTATCGAACACTTGACGTGTATCTGATAATTCCTAATACTTCGAATAATTTGTTTAATATAAAAGTTACCTATTGTTACGTAACTTTTTCTACTCCCGACCCATTCTCGCCATCTTGGTATATAAATAGGTAGACAAATCAAACATTTACTGATAATCAATCATAATTTCACAACCTCCACGTTTGGTTAAGAGACTCCCCATAGAATCACGACCCACATTGTAAGGAGCTTTGATATATAATAGGAAAGTTAGTAAGGAAAGTCTGATGCTAAGTATTCTGTTTTATTGAAATTATGTTATAACTGATAATTAGGCAAAACACTAATAAACAGCAGAGATACCAGCTTTTTAAGCTTAGTGCTCAGTAATTTCCATAGAGTCAGAAGGTCTTGCCTAAGAGGCCACAAGTGGGTGAGTAAGTGTGAAGCTGAGGTTGGAACCACGTTGTCTGCAGGTCCAGTGCTCTTCCCACTGTGTATCCTCTAACCTGGGGAGTAAAGGAGCTCCTGTTACAAGTGGTAGAGTATTCATTAATGTCACGTGTGACGTTCTTTCTGTTGCGCCTGAACCTCCCAGAAAATGCCTTCTGTGTGTGGGCTTTGGGGTATGAAGATAAATGAAGGAGATAGGGAGCAGCATTAGTATTCTATCATATTCCATGATAGCTCTTCTACAAACTAGATGTCCTCTGAGCATCTCCAATTCAGGTGATCTTCCTCACGCTCTCCCAAATCCGTCTGCTGAATTTCCCTATTTCTCTCCAGGGCATCATCACCTTTCTAGTCACTTAGTTTGTAGCCCTGGAATCATCCTCATATCACTATTCCTCACTGGCCCTTACCTCCAGAACATTCCTTAAAATCGTCCATCTGTCTCCTTAAGTCCATCCTGAGAAAATCCCAAATGGGGTCCCTTACTGTTTAATAGGTTTCCTCAACAGTAAAATGGGAATAATAACGACACATACCTCTCAGGATCAATAGAAAACATTTGTAATATAGTATCCAACTCATAAGCTTATAGATAGATTGTTATTTCTTCCCCCATTTTTTTCCTCCCGTAATCCTCCTCATATTTGCCAAAATGATATTAAAGAACCGTACCCCTGCTTAGTTACCTCTGGGCTTCCCTTAACTTCTGGGAATAAATACATTTGAAGATCTTCACAGCCCACTTTCAGAATACCTTTCCAGGTATATATACTTGTCTCTTTTCAGATAACTTTTTCCTGAAGAAATTGGGAGTTTTAAGAGGTAGGAGTGAGAAGAGAATGAATTACAGTGATCCTTAGATTGAAGGATTAAAATCCAAAGGCTCTCTACCTATAGGGTAGAAAACAGTTTGGTTGCAAGTTTCCATAATTTTCTCAACAACTGTATTTAGTGGTGGTGATGCTATATGTGAATCTGTCCTTTTGGGCCTTTTTCTTTCCAGTTGTCTTTTCTCACAGTGAAGGTAAGTAGAATGAAAACAAGGCCCTGACTGGTGGGGGAGGGGGAAGTGTTGTACAAGTGTATACTTGTTTGCTGGAAGTGTACTTGGCAAATTATGGGTTGAGTCTCAAGATAAAAAGGTCTGAGAACTACTGGAATAGTTTATTTAACCTTTTTATTGCATGTATCGTAAACTTTCTTTTGTTTTTGCCCCACAAAAATATTGAATTTGACTGTCTTGAGAAAAACCCCAATATATATGTGTGTATAATTTCTTACTTTACAACTTAAAAGTGAAGAATGACATTTTTTTCATTGACTATTGAATTAACTCCTAACTGAAGGAGGCATAGGTAGCAAGGGCACTGTATATGTCAGGAAGGAAAAAGCACAAAAAATATGGAGCTAAAAATGTTATCTTTTTTTAGTATTGCAGATCAACAAAGATGATATAACTGCTCTGCACTGTAAAGTGGTGTGCCTTATCCAAAACAGTAATTTCAAGGAAGCCTTGAGTGTCATCAATTCTCACACCAAAGTGTTGACTGGGTAAGTAATGCAGCTTTAGTGATAGTGGAAGTTCTGAGTGCACCATTCGTAGCAGTGTTTTTGTAGATTGCTTTCCAACTTCATTGATTTGTGCTCTAGTTTATTTCTTTTCCCCTGAAAGTGCTTCTGAAAGTGGAGAGAAGAAAGAATTCCTCACAATCTCCTGTGTTACATTTGGCCGCTTCAAACAAAAAATTGTGAACAAATTAATTTAGCCACTTCTACCTCCTATATTCCAATCTCCTTACTTCAGCTTTAAGATACTATGTAGGAGATAGGGTGGACTTTGTGTTTCGGTTTTTGGTAAGTTGATGTGAGGCATAAAGGAATGATGAAAGTCTGTAAAGTCTGTTTGGGGTGAACTGTCCTGAAGAAATAAAGATCTCGTTTCATTGATTTGTAATTGGCACTGTAAGCTTGTGGTGGAAGAGATTCTGTGACCAATGTAGAGTGTGTCTTCTGTAAATTAGCATCTCCGAGGGTTCCCTGGGCTGCTCAGTCCTGTGTTCCAGAGCTGCCTTTTCTGATTGCCATGCAGCTCCCTAGCCACTGGACTGCCCTGCTTCTGAAAGAGAAGTACAAGGAATAAAATGAAGTGATGGAGAAAAACATGTTGATCTTTAAGTATCATCTTGGGCAAAGTGTGTCCCATGATCTCCCACAATGAGTGATGAAAATGCCAAACTGTTCAGGTATTCTCCATGATTGCTCCATGGCTTTTCTGTAATGGGGGGTAGTCTTTTAATCTTGTTGGAGTTACTTTTTCCACTCCCTGGGCCCCCAATCTAGACAATCTTAGGGTGCAAGTCAGCATGAAATTTGGGGCACTGTCCTATCTGTGAATCTACAAGCAAAAGGATATACCAGCTCCACTTAATCTTTAAAGGGAGATTATTATCTTTTCACTATGCTAAATTTGAGATCCCTTTGTGTAGGAACTTTTAAACAAGAACAGTATCAGAAGCAGGATGGTCCAGTACTAGGTCCTGTACGGGGCTCAGGGAACCTGGGTCTCCATCTCATTGTGGATTAGTGACCTCTGGAGTTTCTTCTACCTCAAAGTCCATGATCAAGTGTACTTTCAAGTGGCAGAAGTTAATGCACAAAAACATTATATTGTCTTTTACCTTAAGAAAAGCCATTTTCCTTAAGATTTATTTATTTCTCGTGTTACTTTAATATAGTTATTTCTTATATTAACATATTAGCATTTTGAAAACTATACATAACTGATTAGTATTTTTCTTATTTTTGTATACTTATTTTTTTGCTTAATTAAGTGTTCTTATTCTCTTTTGATATTTCCATTCATTTTTTTCTCTTAATAATGATTGGATTTTGATTTTAGGAAAGATTTGTTAGGCTTTTTTGAATATTTAAAGAAAACTCAAAATAATTGTTTTGATTGTCTTTGCAACAAAGAAAATCTTGCTGATATTTTCCTTTATGAAAATTAAGGGTATCATCTAATCAGAACTTACTTGTTTGTGATAGGTGCAAGAATATCTTGAGAGATTAAATGTCATTTCACTTTTTCTCCCAGTCATATGCTGATTTGTTGCTTTTGCTCTTGCAGTGATTCTGTTTCCTTTGAGAAGGCATACTGTGAATATAGACTGAATCGAATTGAGAATGCCTTGAAAACAATAGAAAGTGCCAGCCATCAGACGGACAAACTAAAGGAACTTTATGGACAAGTGGTAATTACTCCTTTAAAATAGTGATGATCCTTGAGAATGATCCTGCTTCCTTCTTTAGTAGAGACCAGGGATGGGAACTGCAGTATACAGTGATGGGTCAAAAGGAATAGACTGCCAGGTCTGTTCTTTGAGATGTGGTTAATTTCCTTCATTCTCAGCTGGGATAGATCTGGTAGACCAGATCTTCAGAAACAGCTGAATAGATGTTGTATGTGACTATGTCTGAGGTATATGGATAATGTATGCTCTTGGTTCAGTCCTCCTGTGAGAAATTTGTAATAAAAGATATTATGAAGAAAAACTCAGTTGGGGGGAAGTGAAGTGTGGAATTGAGCTCTTTAATTCTGAAAGCTTTTTGACTGAGAGATGTGATATGATTAAAGTTTCTAAAATCACAGTGAGGTTTGAAATAACAGTTGGTGACCACAACAAATCCCTGCTACTTATTTAGGTTTTATCTTTCATCTATTTCCAAATGTATTAGAACTGACTAAGGATAAAAATAGAAACGTCCTTTGAAGCTTAAAAAGCAAACATTTAGGACAGACAAATGCTGCTACTATTACTTTATATAGGTGGTTGTAAACTAAAGAATTTGTTACCCTTAAGAAACAGTATAGGCTAAAAATATACGTAAGGTCTGGAAAGATTTAGATGAGTTCATGCATTATGCCCTTGTAAATATGGAGCTTTTCTGATTTTCATAGCTGAAAGGTATTTCTCCTCAGGCACTCAAGCCAGGATCTTATTTTTACCCTCACCTTATCCTTTGTGTCATATTTATCTAAGCTTATAATACTAGCTCCCATTACATTGTAAAGTTCTTGAAGACAATGATGGTGTTGCTTAATATTCTTGGCACATGGCAAAATGGTTTGGATGTAGAAAGTGCTTAATATTTTCAAGATTAAATTATGGATTGTATCTCCTTTATCTTTTTGAAGTTAACTTTTGGGAAGAGCAAAGATTGCTCCTTTAACTAACATGTTTCACTTTTAGAATATTAGATTTGATATATTATGGGATAGGCCAATTTTTAGTTTGTTTGTAAAGAAAGATGAAGTCAGTGGAGTTGTACATGCTATTCACATGTATTGGGGACCTTGTTTTGTATAGAAAATTGGTGATTAGAATAGAAAGCAAAATAGAAAGGTTAAAAAAGCAAGCTGGGGAAAAAAGGATGGAAAGTAGGGTAAAGAAGTCTCTTATAAACTCTGTCAGAAAAGGTAGTGAAAGTGATTTACCTCTTAGTTAAAGTGATTTCCTTAGATGGCATATCATGCATGCCCTAAAAGAAAGCTAGGAATTTAGTGTTGAAAAGCTGAAAAGATTAATTGATCATGGCATTGTAAAAGTGTTGGTACTCTGCCGACTTTACCAGAAAAAAAAAGAAGAGAGTGAACTGTTAACTATTCATTCCTTATGAATTGGAATTTTCCTGTTTAGAACTTTATGAAGGCATGAGCTTATAAGTATCCGCTTTGTATATATTTGGCTAATAGCCTGTCTTTCTCCCCAGTTATATAGGTTGGAGCGTTATGATGACTGCTTGGCTGTGTACCGGGATCTCATCCGAAACTCTCAAGATGATTATGAAGAAGAAAGAAAAACAAACCTTTCAGCAGTGGTGGCTGCCCAAAGCAACTGGGAAAAAGTAGTCCCTGTAAGTTTCCTCTTGTGCCTATTCAGCCATTATAAAATCATATATCACTTTAGTTATTGACTGGGCGATTTCTTCCATAACAGGAAAATTTAGGCCTTCAAGAAGGCACTTATGAATTGTGCTACAATACTGCATGTGCACTAATAGGTCAAGGCCAGCTGAGTGAGGCGCTGAAAATCCTACAAAGAGCAGAAGGTAAAAATGTTCCTAGAATTTTAAACTTAATATAACTCTGTGAAATGCCTTCCAAAAAAAATGTGAGCTTTGTGCATTTCTGTTTGGGATATAATGTTGGATCATTTTAGTGCTCGCAGAGTTCCTTTTATTTTTTTGGTACAAATTCTATAAGGTACTGTTGAAAGGTAATTAAGTATCAGGAGCAGTAGCATCCCATCCTATTTAATATTTTTATAACTAATGTTTTCAAAGTTCATTCTATCTTAACACATTTCGTGATACCTTTTAAGGAAGAGAAATAGAATGTTTGATTAGAAAATGTTTGACTCTTTTCAAATAATTTTAGTAAGACTAATATGCCATCATCTCATGACTCCTGAATCATTCATGTGTTTTCTTTTTTGACACATTTTCTCCCACAGAAGTCAAATTTGAGATGGCTGAGAACAAAGTAGGTGGGCAAACATAATAATAATGAGCAAGGTGGGAATAGCGTGTACTTACATGTTCCATAGGTCTGGCAGGAGTGAGAACAAAGGAGAAGACTAAATATTCATAAGTAGCAGTTCAGTGTAAATGGTTAGCAGAAGAAAAAAGTCCAGAGAGATGAAATGAATGAAATTGTAATAATGCCTTCGTATATTCAATACTCTCAGTAAACCTTGATTTGTCAGATAGATAATTAAAACGTTAAAATACTTGACTCCTAAAATCTCCAGGAATTCTATGAAGTATAGAGAGGGAGAGCTATAATCTAGCCTAAGTTAACTTTTTAAACATTTTATTTCCTATAGATCTTTGCCGTCAATCACTCTCAGAAGACTCTGTAAGTATACCACTGTTGCTACATCAAATTTTATGCATTTTGGCTCTAATAATTGTTAGATTTAGTGATTTATTGAATTTCTGAAGTGTATGCTGATTTATTGACTGAACTAATTGTTGAAATTCTGCTGTATCCATTTAGTTATTAAGTGCTTTTGATTTGAAAGTCTAGATAGAATTGAAACTTGGGTTACTGTTACATAATTTTTTAAAAGAAACTATGTTCCTTTGTATTTAAGATTACCTAAAATAATAAACATAAGAACATTTTACATCTATTGTTGCTTCTGTTTTTTTGATAATAGCCTATAACGAAGTGTTCTGTTTTCCTTTTAAAGATTTTTTTAAAGTCCTCTTTAAGTTTACTATTCTCAATTTTATATGGTCATTTCAACCTAGGAATTGCAAAGAATCATAGAAGATTGAAAGAGATTTTAGAGGCTAGCTTGTAAAATCCATTCTTGAATAAGAATCTTCTGACACCTCACAAATGGTCATCCAGACTTTGCTTAAAGATTTCTTTTGAAGAGCACCCCATTGCTTATTGGGGCAGTCTGGTTTAGTCTTGGGACCCCATACTTGTTATGTGGTGTTATTTCACATTAAAACCCTTTCCTTTTCTTATCTAGGATGTGACTGAGGAGGACATACAAGCAGAACTAGCAATCATTCATGGTCAAATGGCATATATTCTCCAACTTCAGGGTCATACAGAAGAGGCTTTACAGCTTTATAATCAGATAATAAAATTAAAGTAAGGAATTTATGAAAGTGGGATGTTGCATTCTTTCATGAGGACTTGGTTTATTTTTAATGGCCTTCATATTTTGGCTGTCTTTTCTTGTCTACAGGCCAACAGATGTGGGATTGCTTGCTGTAATTGCAAATAACATTATTACAATTAACAAGGTATGAAAAGTTCTAAATGAAATCATCATTACCTCTGCACTGTCCCTTTCTCAAAACAAATGAGAAAAGTTCTTTTGAAATAGAATCAAAAAGTAATTGTTCTGGTACTTAATCTTTTGCATTATTTCATGTTAAAATTAAGCTTTCCTTTAAATAAAAAATTAATTATGGGGCATAGTTTAAGAATCTTCTTTCCTTTCATAGGTAAACTTTGTAGAAATGTTTTGTGTTTGAATTGGTTAGATTTCTTTTTAAAAGAAAAAAAAACCTTTTAAAAATATGTATTTTTTCAGTTTATTAATGATTGAGAAAGATTATGCTTTTTGGAGTATGTTCAGTGCAGTTTTTCTCCAAGAGTGTATGAATTTAGATGATTAAAAATTTTAACTACCTGTTGCCAGATTTCTTAGGAATCATTTAATTTTTATTTTTTAAATAGTATTTTCTCCTTTCCAAAAACATGCATATCAGACAAGGGAGAAATCACAGTGAAGTATAGTTTGCATCTACTATTCCTACCATGTTAAATCTCATAATTTTCTAAAGTACATTCTTTATGCAGTCACACCCTTCCTATGCAAATACCCAACACTTCTCAATCTATATCATCATTTCAGCCTGAGGATTACAGTCACTGAGTTATAGACTTGGAAAGGGATCTTAGAGGCCAGCTTGTGATAAGAATTCCTGAATAAGTGTCTTTTCAATGAAGCCCCTCACCTCATACGTGGTCATCCAGACTTCATTTGAAGATTTCTTGGGAGGTAGCAACTAGTCTTGGGGATCTATTCCTGTGGTGGGGTTTTTCCTTAGATTCAACCCTCAATTTGCCTTTTATTTCTACCCATTCTTCTTATCTGTCCCCTGGAGTCAAACACAATAAATCTATCTTCATTTGTCCTGTCCATTTCTTGTTTAACTTTTCATTTTTCTTAAGCCCTTATCCTTCAGGCCTTTCTCTTTTGCCTCTTTGTTCCGGCTTCTTTTTTAATCTTTCATGAGAGCTGGAAGTAGAAATTGAAAGACTGAATGGCAATTAGTAATGCTTGTGGATTTTCTTTTTCTTTTTAAATAGGACCAAAATGTCTTTGATTCCAAGAAAAAAGTGAAATTAACCAATGCAGATGGAGTAGAGCATAAACTTTCTAAGAAACAGCTGCAGGCTATAGAATTTAATAAAGCTTTACTTGCTATGTATACAAACCAGGTAAGTAATAGTATCCTAATTGCTATTACAAAGATGCAACTCTCTATTCTTTTCTTCTCCCTACTTCCCTTCTTTCCTCTCTCCTTTTTCTTTTCCCTTTCCCTCCTGTCTTCCTCCTCATTTTTTGCTCATTGCTTAAATCTGTTTTGTCAGTTTATTTTTATTTTTGTAAACTATATACCATTTTTTTTCTTCCTGCTGTGATCAAAATATCAATATATCTTAGGTATAATTTGCTTATTATGTAATTTCATAATCGCTAGAATATGTGTAATACTCATGAATTTTTAGAGGGAGAGCATAATATTTATACTTGTTAATTTTGATAAATTCTTTTTATTCTATGTATGATCATTTTAAGTTCTCAAGTGCTAATCATTTTTTAGGCTCAAGAACAGATCTTCATTTTTGTTTTGTTGGGTATATAGAGGGTGACTTGTTAATGCGAGCAAAGATCCTTATTCATTATAAGCTATTTTTATTTTAAACATGTTAAACTTTTTACACTTCCAGATATATGTTTACTTCTTTTAAAAAACATTGTAGAAAGCTAGATATTTATTGAAAAAAAATACTGATATTTCTCAGATTATATTTGGAACTTTTTTTGACTTTGAATTTATACTTAATGATAATATCTTGGGACTATTAAGTTTCCATTCTTTGAAGATAGATTTAATTTTTTTAGAACTGCTGGAAATTATGAAGAGGCAATCCCGTGAATAAAAGGATTTTTCACATTGCTGTTAATAATGCTTTGGGCACAAAAAGGGTATAACTGTAAGGTGAGGTCTTTTTCTTTTGTGAGTCGTAAGTTAGCTATGGAGACAGTTTCACAGAGTGAGTTATATATGGGTTTTTTTGTTGTTGAATACACATTTCTTAAGTTACTTATTAACTAGATGCCATGCACTGTGCTAGCCTTTGGAGAATAGTGACACAAAGGAAACACATTTCTCTTCTTCAAGGGACTTTTAAGGCAACATTTTAATTAGAAAATTCATTTGAAGCTTCAATTTCTTGTTCCATATTAAGGCCAGTCTTGTTACTTTATAATCACATATTATGTTTAATATATTGTACTTGCCTAAATGCAGCTTTTTCTCAAGGACAAAATGAAAATGAGACTTTGTAAAATGCCCCTCTTATTCTATGTAATTTATTCAAACATTACTGTCTTCTTATTTCACTTGCTTTTATCTCTCCTTTTATTCTGTACTATTTGTCATCATGATTATAATAATTTATTTATGTGAAAAAAATGAAATCTTTTCTCCTAGGCAGATCAGTGCCGCAAAATATCAACCAGCTTACAGTCCCAAAGTCCTGAGCATCTCTTGCCTGTGTTAATCCAAGCTGCCCAACTCTGCCGAGAAAAGCAACATGCAAAGGCCATAGATCTCCTTCAGGTGATTGAATGATTTCTTTTAAACTTCTAAAGTCAAGTTCATTACAGTTGACCTGCTGCATCATTTTCATTGTGATTCAGCAACTCTTAAAACTTAGTAGGGAATTGATAAAAAGGGATAATTGATAAATCATAGACCTGTTTTGTTTAATTTTTAAACTATGCCAAATTGTGTTTGCCCTGTGGAATTTTCTCTGTCACAGACACATCGAGTTCCTTTTCATTTAGAGACCTATTTTATATTAGCTCCAGACTGCTTTCATCAGAACATGATTTCTTTGCTGTCAGACATGATCAAATGGCCACAGAAAACTACTCGTCTTTTCATTCCTGATTTTTAGATTAGTCAGTCCAGATTTATGAGAGTTTGAAGATACACTCTGGCTTCTGATTTTACTAATAGGGAAACTGACTTATACATTTAGCTTACTTTTTTGGAATTTGCCTGAGAAGCAAGCAGAAGCAGACAACGTTTATTGGAAGATCTACCTCAGCTTTCTCTCTTATATTATGTGAAAAACATTTTCCAGGAAACCTGATGTTTCTGAACATAATCCAGAGAAAAGGTAAAAGTTAGAGGCTATTGTGACTCAACATTTTAAAATTCATAATGCATAGGGGCAGCTAGGTGGCGCAGTGGATAGAGCACCAGCCCTGAAGTCAGGAGGACCTGAGTTCAAATCTGACCTCAGTCACTTAATACTTCCTAGCTGTGTGACCCTGGGCAAGTCACTTAACCCCAATTGCCTCAGGAAAAAAAAAAGTAAAAAAAAAAAATTCGTAATGCATAACATCCATAATGACCATCATTCTGTTTTTTGTAAAGGATGAGGACCTCTAGAATCAGCATTTATGTAGTGCTTTAAGCTTTACAAAGCACTGCACATTTGATCATCACAATCCTGCGAGGCAGGTAGTACAGTTGTTATCCTCATTTTAGAAATAAGGAAACGAAGGCTCAGAGAGATTAAGGGCTTGCCCTTGAGCACACAGCTAATGAGAGCTGGAGGCAAGATTGGAAGTTGGACCTTTCCAGGTTGAAATCTGAGCTCTTTTTCTAATGTGTTGTGCTGCTTCTCACTTTCCATAGCACACCTTTGAGCAAAACGTGTGTGGAACTGATGGTCTTTCAGAGTAGGACTTGGTTGGACTTCTGTGTCCAACTCGTATTCATTGAAAGCTGTTTGAGGAGCAGTTGTTGGTGCAGTGAATAGAGCACTAGCCCTGAAGTCAGGAGGACCTGAGTTCAAATCCGGCCTCAGATACTTAACATTTCCTGGCTGTGTGACTGGGCAAGTCACTTAACCCCAATTGCTTCAGCCAAAAAAAAAAAAAAAAAAAAAAAGGAAAGAAAGAAAGCTGTTTAAAAGATTAGGTAGTTGAGAGATTATTAAATAAAATGTGTGATAAGTCTCTGTTTTTTCCCTCCAAAAATACTTAGGAATTCTCAGAACAGCATCCAGCCAATGCAGCAGAAATTAAATTGACCATGGCACAGCTGAAAATTGCTCAAGGTATGGATATGTTTGTTGGTTTTGTGACATCATCTTGTTTACAATGAAACATGGGGCGGGCTGAGAGATCCTGAAACAGTCTAATTGTGTTAGCAGTACCTTGGTCTTTTGATGAAATGTTTATTGGATTGTCTTGACAATATTAAAAAGCTGTAGGTAAAGTGTGGTCATGGAATCATACAAGTGAAAAGAAACTGGAAATAGCTTAGGTCCATTCTCCATTTAACAGATGGGGAAACCAAGGCTCTAGCGCTTGCCCAGGGTCAGCGGGGCTAGGCACTTCAATCCTGGTCTCTCCCTCAGGTGCGCCTTTATGTACATTATCTGTGTAGATGTTTTGTTCTCATATTTGAGTGATTGAGTCAAGTAGTAGAATTGACTGTTTGTCAAGGACACTGGCTTTCTGAGTCTGTTAGCCCTTGTAGACCTAGATTTATCTCCTCTTTCAGCCCAGTCTCCTTGCCAAGGCAGACTTCTGCATGCATGTGGTCTGATTAAGATAGGTTGAGGGAGTGGGAGATGAGGACGCCCCCCTCATTCTGATTGTTTTATAAAAGATCAGAAGGAAAGGGAAGTCATTTATTTTTTCAGAGTAATTTTTTGCATTGCTCCCTAGGCACCCAGAGTCATGCAGCCTTCTTTGTTAGGGGCTGGATTGAGTCAGGTCATGAATTTAAGGATAAGTCTCTGCCCACCACTCCACACTGCCCATCAGTCCAGTATCTATACACTTATAGACAAAGAATTGTTAGAGTTGGGGAGAGGAGCATGATCTTTTATAGTTTTTCAGGGGAGATTAGTTAACAAGGAATTAAAGGATTATGTTAATGTAACTAGAAATTAAAAGTTAATGTGAAATGTTGCCTTTCATTTCTGTGGTTAGGAAAGATAGAAAGTTAAAGAAATGGTAAAAATAAAATTTTTATGGTATACTTTTTCATAAGATACTGCTTCTGTTTTATCCTCAGGTAATATTACCAAAGCATGTCTAATCTTGAGAAGTATAGGAGAGTTAAAGCATAAACCAGGCATGGTGAGTTATGACTGACATATTCAGGATGGGAAAAGGAAATGAAATAGGAGCTAACTCGAAACTGTCACTTGTGCTCTTCAATTTCTAAAAAAAATTTTTTTATTAATAGGTTTTTATTTTCAAAATACATGCAAAAGTAGTTTTCAACATTCGCCCTTGTAAAACATTGTGTTCCAAATTTTTCTCCCTCCCTTTCCTCATCCCCTCCTCTAGACAACAAGTAATCTAATATAGGTTAAACATGGAGCTCTGTAATTTAAGCTGAAGGCATGTTTATTTCTTGTGTAAGAGTAGAGCCATATCACAGACATACATTGAGTACTGTAGCCAAATACTTTATCTAAGCAGAGTTCAGCAAAATACTTTCTGATCTTTTGAAGATACTTTAGGAAAAAAAAAGCAATAGCTTTTTGAAATACATGCAAAGATAATTTTCACCATTGACTCTTGCAAAACCTTATGTTCCAAGTTGTTTTCCCACCCTCCCCACCTCCACCTTCCCTTAGATAACAAGCAATCTGTTATAGGTTAAACATGTGCAATTATTCCATGTTTCCACATTTATCATACTGTACAAGAAAAATCAGATCAAAAAGGGAAAAAAAATGAGAAAGGAAAAAAACAAGCAAGCAAACAATATCAGCAAAGATGAAAATACTATGTTGTGATCCACACTCAGTTCCCACAGTTTCTCCTTGGGTACAAATGGCTCTCTCCATCATAAGACCATTGGAACTTCCCTGAATCACCTCACTATTAAAAATAGTCACATCCATCATTGTTGATCATCACATAATCTTATTGCCATATACAATGTTCTCTTGGTATTACTCACTTCGCTTAGCATCAGTTCATGTAAGTCTCTCCAGGCCTCTCTGAAATAATCCTGCTGATCATTTTCTTACAGAACAATAATATTCCGTAACATTCACATACCATAACTTACTCAGCCATTCTCCCACTGATGGCCATCCATTCAGTTTCAGTTCCTTGCCATCACAAAAAGGGCTGCCACAAACATTTTTGTACTTGTGAGTCCTTGCAAATTCTTTTTAAAAATCAAATGAAAGTGGAACAAAGTTATTGTGTGAGGTACAGGTTTAGGAAATTGTGGAGAAGTATTTTTTATTTCAAATATTTCTGATTATATTTTTCCTCCTCCCTTGAGAGACATTTTTTATTCCTAAATATTTTTGTTTTAAAAAAGAGAGAGAATAAAAAAACAATTCAGTAAAATCAAACTAAACAAAATCTATATTCACAGATCCCACTTTGCTCCTCTACAAAGGGACTGGGGCAAGGGATCTTTGATTTTTTTTTTTTTTCCCTTTGGGGTCAAACTTGTTTTTTATAGTTTGCATTTCATTTCAGTTGTTTTGTACTTGTTTTTTCCATTTATGTTTTTCTGATCATTATGTGTGTGCTTTTATTATGTCTGTTTATTCTACTTTGTATCATTGCATTTAAGTCTTTCCATAGTTTGCTCTTTTTTTAAGTAAAAGGAAATTTTATGTTTTTAAACAAATTTCAGAAACAAAAAGCAAACAAACATCTATACTGCTATGATATGATAACTGTTTTCAGTAAGCCAACAGCCCTCATTCTGTAGAAAGATTTCTTAAGCTAAGGAAAATCAGCACATCAGAATTAGATAAAAAAATTTAACAGACTTAGATAAAAACAAAAAAGACTAAGATTCTGTTTTAGATTGAATTATATTTGCCTGAAGCAACTAAAGCAATTTTCATCATATAACTTGTGTTCTACATTTGAATAGAAAGTTAATTAGCTAGTTTTTCTATAGAAGTTAATTTGGAGATGTGGTAGCCATGTAGTATCCATGTAGTTCTGTAGTTATCCTGTGTTCATTGTTTCTTGAAGCACAATTTGTTTAGCCATCCTCCACAAAGTAGATATCTACTTTGTTTCCAGTGGTTTGCTATCACAAACAGTTTTCCTTTAAATAATTTGGTGTCTCTAGAACCTTTCCTATTATCATTGACCTCCTTGAAGCACATATGTATAAGTAGAATCTCCGAATCAAAGTGTATAGACCAGGAGTTTTCAAACTATGGCCCGCGGGCCAGAGGTGGCCCGCTGAGGACGTCTATGCGGCCCGCGAGTTATGGCAAATGGGCTGAGGGGCAGAGACAGAGTGTGAGCTTTTGTTTTTACTATAGTCCGGCCCTCCAACAGTCTAAGGGACAGTGAACTGGCCCCCTATTTAAAAAGTTTGAGGATCACTGGTATAGACATTTAGGCATCTTATTTTCATAATTTGAAATTACTTTTCAGGATGATTGGGCCACTTCACAGCTTCATCCATAGTACATTAGTGTTGTTTTTAAAGGTAAAATATTAACGAAGACTTGATTATAACAGGTTGAACAAATGTTTAGAACATCTAAAAGCCACGAAGCTCCCTATGGGAAAGAACTCTCTCAGTATAATGATTTGGCCTACTTATGGTCCTTTGTAGTAATATCAAGAGCCCTCAAAGTACAATAAAATGAGGTAGATTGGGGAGTCCTGATTTTATAATATTTGTCCTTAGTTATAATTTCTTGTTCACAACTAAAGCAATATGATGTTAGATATTGAACTATTTTGATTTGCTTATTCATGGTGATTTAAATGCAGTATCCTTGTTGATCCTTTTTTTTACAATGCAAACATACATCTGTGACAGTCCTACCATAGGAGATCTGAAGGACTATCATTAGATTATTGGAGTGTTTTGTGAATTGGAAATTCTTTATTTGCAACTTAGTGCCATATTTTAATCATAAAATTGTAGCTTTTACTTTGGAACAAGAGTGATTTTTTTTTTTCCTGTTTATTCTTGCTGAGTATGAGGAGTAGGCTGTTATTTGCTCAGAAATAAACAGATTTCCTTGAAATTTCATTTGTTAAGAATAACAGTTAAATGAATTTCTACAAAGTAAACAATGGGAACTAAGAAATAAAATTCTAAATTTCAGCCCAATCAAAAATTCTTGAAAATCTGATGACTTTTCGGGGCAGCTAGGGGGCGCAGTGGGACCAGCCCTGAATTCAGGAGGACCCGAGTTCAAATGTGGTCTCAGACACTTAACACTTCCTAGCTGTGTGACCTGGGCAAGTCACTTAACCCCAGCCTCCCAAAAAAAAAAAAAAAAGAGAGAGAGAGAATGAAAATCTGATGACTTTTCGGGGTAGCTAGGTGGCGCAGTGGATAGAGCACCAGCCCTGAATTCAGGAGGACCCGAGTTCAAATGTGGTCTCAGACACTTAACACTTCCTAGCTGTGTGACCTGGGCAAGTCACTTAACCCCAGCCTCCCAAAAAAAAAAAAAAAAAAAAAAAGAGAGAGAGAGAATGAAAATCTGATGACTTTTCGGGGTAGCTAGGTGGCGCAGTGGATAGAGCACCAGCCCTGAATTCAGGAGGACCCGAGTTCAAATGTGGTCTCAGACACTTAACACTTCCTAGCTGTGTAACCCTGGGCACATCACTTAACCCCAGCCTCCCCCCCCCCCAAAAAAAAAGAGAATGAAAATCTGATGACTTTTCTAAATACTTTGAGAGCTTTTTCTTGATAGAAATTTGTCATGAAATCTAATAGTGGGTTACTGTTTTTATGCTCTGTAGGGACATAGAGCTAAAAGGCCTAGTCTCTGTAGCAACGAGATCTATGTTTTTAAGTAAACTGAAGGACTTGGATTCTATGGAATCAGAGATTCCTTGGAAATGACCTACAGCAAACCATGGAACAGTTGTAATTCAGAAAGGTCCACATCTGAATAGTCTTTATGAATTGTGGCCAAAATAATTTGTTCCCTGAAAGATAGTCCTTCAGGGAATCTGGTTCTTGGGTGGCAGTTATTAAAGGCCTTGTCCTTATAACTTGAGCTTTTCTGCCATGGAAGCATGGCATTAGTAACTCACATTATCTTACAGAATTTGAAGGCTCTTTCTTCACAATAGCCTTGTGACAGGGATAGTGCCAGATACCAGTTTTATAAATTAGAATTATAATGTCCAAAGGGGTTACATGATTTGCTTATTATCACAGTGCTAGTAAATGTTGATTCTAAATATTCATTGTAAAAGTTTTAACTCTTTATGTTCTTTAGAAAAATGGAATGATAACTATTTCAATAATTTGCTTTTCATAAAACATTTGATAGTCTTTTTTATTCCTCAGAATTCTTTCTTTTGAGAAGAAAGTGCTTTTGTTAGCCTAATATATAATACACATGAGATAGTTACTGTAGAGAAACCAGAATATATGGACTATGGACTGTCACCTCAATGTTTTTGATTTTAGAAAAAATTCTAGAAAATTCATGATGAATTTTACTGTATATTGTTTATTTTAAAAATTTACATATAGGTGTCTGCATTAGTAACAATGTACAGTCATGAAGAAGATATAGATAGTGCTATTGAGGTCTTTACGCAAGCTATCCAGTGGTACCAGAATCACCAGGTAAGGGAATTTAATTGGAATTTGAATATAAATTTTATATTGTATAATGTAAAGGGATTGACATGATGGTTTTTGAGATTCTTGCCAACTTAGATGTGCTTGGTTTTTTTTTTTTTTTTTTTTTTTAACTTTATCTGAATTTCTCTAAAGTACAGGTAAAATTCCTCCCCACAAAGAACTGGCACCATTCAAGATTAAAAAATAACTTTTTTATGACAGTTTACTTATAAGTAATTCTACTATCTCCCTTCCCTTCTATGCTCTTCTCTTCCCTGCCCTTCGTAATTATCTCTTTTTGTAAAGTGGGGCTGCTTTCATAATGGCAGTAACTCCCTATGACAATGCCTTATGCAGTATTTGTAATGACTTTATTTTTTTTAATAATAACTTTTTATTTTTCAAAATACATACAAAGATAGTTTTTCAATATTCACCCTCGCAAAACTTTGCATTCCCCTCCTCCCCTTCCTTTCAACAGCAAGTAATCCAACGTAGGTTAAACATGTGCAATTTTTCTGAATATATTTGTATGTGTAATGATTTTAAAAAGGAAATAAGTAGTTAGATTCTGAATACTGACCTTCAGGGATGTGTGCTGACAGCATAGTTGGACTTCTTGTTATCTTTTCTGATTCTAGTTTTAAAATACTCAATTGTGAAAATAAAAATTCAAAATAAGACTAGATGAAGCGATGAAAATCTCATCTCCTTTTTGGGCAATTATCACATTGCATCTTTGAAGCAAAAAACTCTACGACGGATTGAGAAGCATGAAAGGAGAGGCAGTGTGGCCTAGGGAATGGCAGCCGGCCTTGGAGGCGAGTGGGAGTGAGTCCAGGGCCCTCCTCTGATGAGTCACTCTCATGGCCTGGGCAAAGGCCCTTAGCTGAGTGCCTTCTGGGAGGCCGTGCTCCTAACCAGGAGGCGAGTGGGGACAGCAGGGATGGCGCCATAGGGCACTCACTCTGTCCTAATGTTTTTAGAGTATGTGCCGGGTGCAGCTACACGATGAGAGCCATGGGAGGGACGGCATTTGCAGGAGGGTCCCTTCGGGGCAGGCAGTGTCACATCACGGCTTCAGACGGCCCAAGAAAGTCTCCCTTTGTCAGGAGGGAGGGAGTCATGACTGTCCCACAGTCCCAAAGTCATCATGTTTCGTGGATGGTGTAGATAGTAATTCATTGTCTGGGAAGATGGTTAGTCTCTGCTCTGATAGACCATAGTCCTGCTGTCTGGCCAGACTATTCAGAACCAGCTAGGTGGGCGTGATTAACAGTGTGTTATTACTGTACGGAAACATTGGCAAGCTTTCCCCCTAACTGGGCAACCCCCTAGGACTGTAGTGGAGGGTTCAGATAAATACATGCTGAGTAATAAAAGCTGTCAATGGAGACCCTGTTTTCCTCCTTAAAATGGTCAGCAATTCTTCCAAGAATGTCCTAGTTGGTTTTCAATAAGAGACATTAGTATTGGCTGTCCTCAGCTTATAAAATGATAAAAACCCTGGAGCAATTCCCTCCTGTTGGAATACTTGGCAGTACTTGCTTTACTTGGGCTGGAGAGCCTAGAGTCAGGGAGACCTGAATTCAAATGTGCTCAAGGCACTCAGCAAATTGCGTCGCCCTGTATAAGTCACTTCTGTTTTCCTCAATTTCATCAGCTCCAAATGGGGTAACCATCTCCCAGGATTGCTTAAGGACTAAATAAGATGATATTTGTAAAACACTTGGCATTTAACAGGTACTTAATAAATGTGTAGTTCCTTCTTTCCCAAAGCCAATAAGAGAGGTAGTAGCTAGTTTCTACAGTGTTAGCAATAACAGTTCAGTTACATTATGGCTTTAAGATTGGTGTACAAAGGATAGTTTATTCTGGGAATTGATTTTTTGGTAATACTTTCTAGGGAAAAATGCACCCAACTTCAGACATTATTTTAAAAATGAATATAATACAACTTTTTTACATTGGATATTATTCTCTTGATTAGCTTAGTTTTATTTCTCCCCCCCCCCCCCCCCTTTTAAATGATCTTCAAATAACAGGGCAGGGGGAGAGAGATCAATAAAAGCTAAGATAGAGGATTTAATGAACAAACAAACTTCAGTAACATTTGTTAAATATATTTTGCCTAAAACTTTCCTTTTTTAATGAACCTGCAGCCAAAGTCTTCTGTTCATTTGTCCTTAATAAGAGAAGCTGCCAACTTCAAACTCAAATATGGGAGGAAGAAGGATGCAATTAGTGACCTGGAGCAGCTTTGGAAGTAGGTGCAGAGGAATGGGATGGGACAGGACACTTTTTCTGTCCATGAATTTTTGCCTTTTTTTGGCTTGCCTTCTTAGTATCTGACACATAGGCTCTTAATGTTTGTTGATTAATTTGTATGTTTGGAATTTTTGTGTTTAACTTTTTTAATTTTCCCTCAGGCAAAATCCAAAAGATGTTCACACTTTGGCACAACTTATCTCTGCTTATTCACTGGTAGATCCTGAGAAGGCAAAAGTGTATCCTTTTTTTTTTTCCCTGGATAGATCTTAATCCTCATACCTGTAAAATCCCTTCCTTCCCATCTGTGTGCGTAAGATCAATGGATGTTTTTGAATGGTGTGTTTGTTAAGCAATGCTATTAAGATTCAGATGCCCTCCTGCCTTTGCCATTTTATTAAGATATGTGGTACATAAATATATTTGATAATTCAGCTTGTTGATGTTATTATATTCTTTAAATTTTTATTCTGTTTGGGATTTCAGAACTTTGTTGGCTAACACCGAAAAATGAGACTTTTAACGAAGACAAATGTCTTAATGTGGTCATTTTGTTTTCCTGAACTCTTTGCCACAGTCTTAGTAAACACTTGCCCTCCTCAGATAGCATGTCCCTGAAAGTAGACGTAGAAGCACTTGAAAATTCCCATGGTGCCACGTATATTCGGAAAAAAGGTGGGAAGCTTGCTGGAGAGAACCCACTGAAAGAACAAGGGTAATGATTTTCATTGTTAATCCTAATAAAAGACCTTTTGAAAAACACCCAGCAAATAACATAACCGAAAGTGGCCATATTTTTAATTCTTTCAGTTTTCTTGGAATGTTTTCTTTCACAACTTTAAAGTGCAGTTTACATTATGTGGATGACCATTTTCTTTTCCCATGTAATTTATTTCCTTTTTTTCTTTTGTCAGTGGCACCAGTTTTTACAGTATAATCAAGATTCCTAAAATACCATTAGTTTAAGTTCAGGTCACATTTTGTTGGGGATTTTCTAATGTTTCCTCATCTTCATAGTTTTCCTTTTTTATTTAATATATATCTTTAACTAGGTTTGGGGGAATAATAGAAGTTTTTCCCCACATAATCTCTTTCTAATTCTTTGCTCCCTCTAGCTCCCCATCCGATGTTAAGTTTTTGGTATAACTTGCTATGTAAATGTTTCATTAGACACCTGAGTCTCAACCTAGTGGATAGAATGTTGAGTTGGTATCATGCCTAAGTTTGAATTTCTGATCAGCTTTTTACTATCTTGAGTTTCTTGGCCCAGTTTTCTTATCTGTAAAATCAGGGAGCTGGTCAGAGTGATTTCTGAGAGTTCTTTTAGCTCTAAATCTGTGATCCCATAATACTTTGGTTTTATGCACAATTTTGGAATGAAAGACCCGAGTCTATCAGAACAAGTTGCTTCTTCCATTTTCTAATTTCCTTGGATAAAATTGTAGGGAGAATCATTAAGCTGATAAAAAATAAATTTCTGGCAGAAAATACCTTGAGTGTAGTAGAAGAGTAAGAAATTTGATCTGATTTTTAATTCTTTCTCTGGCAATAACTAATCAAATAATTTGACTTAGGACAACTCACTTAATTTCTCTGGGTTATTTCCTTATGCCAACAGTAAGGGGATTGGGCTAGATGATCTCTTAGCTTCATTCAACTCTAATAATTAGATGACCAGCTTATACAAAAGATACCTTTTGATCATGGAGCTTTAGAATTTTGAAATGGTCACTCAGTTTTATTTAAACTTTTTTTAAACTGATATTTACTAACTTTTCAAGTTGGTTTTGGAATTTTTACTGAATTTGCTTCAACTCTCCAAAATAGGCTGAAATAAAAGTGTATAGTTTTTCTATCTACATTCTTGTTAGGTGTAGAACGGCATGTTACATAGTGGGGAAAAGATTTGGAATAGGACTTGGCTTCAAGTTCAGATCCTGATCTTAAATATGATGATTAACATCTAAGGGTCTTAGTTTCATTGTATATAAATTAAGATGACTGACTCAAATACTCTTAAGCTTGTTGATGCTCTATTTTTGGTTTTATCTCTACAGATTTAACATTTTTTAAATTGTGAAATATTTATTAAATAGCAATGTTTTTCATTAGTCATTTTTTCTAACGTCTAGTCTCTGTACCATGCATGTAAATGTTGATAGCCTTTTCTTCTAAGTTTTAGAGGGAAAGTTTCATAGTTTGTATTCTTGCAATATATCTTGCAAACAATAAATACTCATAAATATTTGATGTTTTCATTGTTTTTTCTAGGCAAGGAGACATAAAGAAAAAGAAGAAAAAAAAGAAAGGTAAATTCATTTTATATATTTCAGTAAATTACTATCAAATAAAATCAAGTTTTCTTTCTACCTTTTAGTAAGATCCTCTTGACGAAACAATCATTTTTCCTTTTATTTTCTTTTAGCTAAAATTGTGTTTTTTCACATTACCAACAATCGTTACACTATATATTTTCCATCCAAATATGCTTCACAGCATTTATAGATTAACTAGTCTTATGTTTTTTGTGTAGAAATAAGTATTCTTTAGATTGTGGATTGAAGTTGTGGTCTGGCTTAGTTGACTTTACTGAACTTAATTCCATATAAACTGTGGTAAATACTTACTCGTACTTTTTCCTTATAATAAAAGAACCTTGTTATTTCACACTACTGCCATATGTATTGAAAGCTCTGGTTGCACTAATATGATTCCTTAGGTGAATATATTGTGAGAGAAATAAATGTAAGATTCAGAAATCTTATCACTTGAGAGAAGTCTCTCACTGAATATTGACCCACTTAACCAGGTTTTTTAAATTAGAGAATATCCCAAGACTAAGTTTGGTGTTTGGGTTCCTTCCACCCCCAAAAGATCAAAGTCATTAACTTTGGGGGTTGAAAAGGACTTTAACCACTGCAAACATAATATTTAATTTCTGCTTCAAGAAGGGGGGACCACCCATCTCCTGTGGCAATTCCACTTCATTACTAGGGAATTTTTCCTAATATCAAGACTAAATTTTTGTCTTTGCGCATTCTACTCATTATTCTTGGTTATTCCCTCTGGGATTAGTCAAAATTACTAATATGATCCCTTTTTCTTATAATACCTCTTTACTTGCTTGAATAAAATTGCCATGTTAGCCTGGAACTTTTAATCCTAATGATCCAGATCTTTCAACTTCTTCTCCTATGACAGCCTCAGGATTCTCATCATTGCCCTCGTTGGGATGCTGTGTAATTAATCAGTTTAATTAATCTTTCCGTGAGATGTAAAACTGAACATCATTCTTGCATTGTGGTCTGATCAGGGCAAAGTGAAAGGAAGGCTATTACCTCATTTTTTGTTTATGACGTCGTATACATGTGAAATGATGCAAAACATTTCCATATTAGCTATGTTGTATAAAAAAATGAGAAAATTATACCTTAGATAAGATTTATGATTCAGAGCATACTTTTTTTTTTTTTAATTTTTTTTATTATATATATATATATATATATATTTTATAATATTATCCCTTGTATTCATTTTTCCAAATTACCCCCCCTCCCTTATTCCCTCCCCCCGACGACAGGCAATACCATACATTTTACATGTGTTACAATATAGTCTAAGTACAATACATGTGTGTGAATATCATTTTCTTGTTGCACAATAAACATTAGAATCCGAAGGTACATGCAACCTGGGCAGACAGATATTAGTGCTAACAATTTTCATTCCCCTCCCAGTGTTTCTTCTCTGGGTGCAGCTACCCCTGTCCATCATTGATCAACTGGAAGTGAGTTGGATCTTCTTTATGTTGAAGATTTCCACTTCCATCAGAATACATCCTCATACAGTATCGTTGTTGAAGTATACAGTGATCTTCTGGTTCTGCTCATTTCACTCAGCATCAGTTGATTTAAGTCTCTCCAACCCTCTCTGTATTCCTCCTGCTGGTCATTTCTTACTGAGCAATAATATTCCATAACTTTCATATACCACAATTTACCCAACCATTCTCCAACTGATGGACATCCATTCATCTTCCAGTTTCTAGCTACAACAAAAAGAGCTGCCACAAACATTTTGGCACATATATGTCTCTTTCCGCTCTTTAGTATTTCTTTGGGATATAATCCCAGTAGTAGCGCTGCTGGGTCAAAGGGTATGCACAGTTTGATAACTTTTTGGGCATAATTCCAGATTGCAATTCAGAGCATACTTTGATATCATTGTAAATGGTTTTGATTTCTCTCTTTGAAAATGTGTCTGTTTCATATTCTTTAACTATTTCTCAAACTGGGAAATGACTTGGATTGCTATAAATTTGACTCAGTTATCTATATATTTGAGAAATGAGAACTTTATCAGAGAAACTTTCTATAAAAAATCTTCCCCAATATCCTGCTTTCCTACTAATCTTGACTGCATTGATTTCATTTGTGTAAAACCTTTTTAATATAATCAGTGCTATCAATTTTACATTTTCTGGTGATTTCTGTCTCGTTAGGCCATAATTTCATAAATCTGAAATTCTTCATACTCCCTTAATTTGTTTATTATATCACTTATTATGTCTAAATCATGTACCTATTTTGATCTTATTTTGGTATCTTTTCCTTGCTGTATATGGCACCTTCACAAATTTCTTTTGACTGGCTTAGTAATGATAAAGTTCTCAGGAGTTATGAGTATGGGAAGATAATGTTTATCTTCTCATATAGGAATGTTAAAGTTTAATCTTATTGAATTCCTTATAATTTCTGATTTCTTCTTTATGTTTACCTTTTTATGCTTCCTTTGAGTCATATTTTCTCTCCAGTTTTAATCTTTGTAAGGAATTCTTGAAAGTCTTCTCTTTCATTAAATGTCTATTTTCCTTTGCAGGATTGTATTTAGTTTTGCTGCAAAGGATTTTCTTGGTTATAATCTTAGCTCCTTTGCTTTCTGGGATGCCATATTCCAAGCCCTCCACTTCTTTAATGTAGAAGCTGATAATTCTTGTGTTATCCTGACTGGTTCCATGATATTTAAATTTTCTTTCTGGCTGTTTGTGGTATTTTCTCCTTGCTCTGAGAACTCTGGAATTTGGCTATACTATTCCTGGAAGTTTTCATTTTGGAATCTTCTTCAGAAGGTGATTGATAGATTTTTTTAGTTTCTATTTACCTTCTGGTTCTAGGCTAATAGGGCAGTTTTCCATGATTTCTTGAAATTTCCTGTATAGGCTCCCATGATATTCAAATAATTCTTAATAATTCTTAAATTATTTATATAATTTGGCCACAACAACCCATTGAAGGGCTTAAGAAATAAAGGGCTTTGGAAGTATGTTAGTAGTGGGACAGAATTTCCCAATTGGTGAAATTGTGATCCTTTGAATTATGAAGTTAAAATAAAAAAACAAGGAGGCATTTAACTCCTAAAATAATTCTGAGCTGATTGACTAACCATCCTAATGCAAAAAAAAAAAAAAAAAAAAAAATGGCAAAAAAATAAGTAAGTTATTTAATTTTTGCCAAACATCTATTCTCATTACAATTTTGGGCATGTGGAAAATACAATGATTACTTGTTACCTACAGTTTGCCTGGCATTATGCTGAGGCTCTGGGATACCAAGACAGAATGAAAAACATTCCCTGTGTCACGGTGCTTTCTCTGTGATGCTGGGATTGTTTAGCTGAGAACATTTGTATAGATAACTTAGTATTTGCTAATTTCAGGGGAGAGAGTAATAACAGTTAGAAAGATTAGGAAGTATTTCCTCTGGGAAGTAGCACTTGAACCTGGAAAGAAGCAAAGACTTCTTTTAGGCGAAGATTAGAGAGTGCATTCTGGGCAGATGGGACAGTCTAGGTGGGAGATGAAACATTGAATTTGAGAAATAAGGAGGCTAGTTTGGAGTGTTGGAATGTATGAAGGAGAATCTTGTGCATTTGTCTGACTAAGTAAATTGGAGCAATTGGGAATTGATTTTTTAATACCAACTTGATGAGTTTCTATTTTGTCTTAGAGATAGGAGTATAAAAGCACAAATGACCCAGTCTGATGGCAGTAGCCACTAGTAGTCTGCATAGTTAAGAGTTTTAGATAGTAGTTTTCCAGCTTTTACTCAAACTAATCATTGCTCATAGCTTGATTTTTATTTATTTTTTCCAGTTTTGGCTTACTATATTTCAGAACAAAACTGTAATGTGTATAAATGTTTTCATTATTTGTTTTCTTTGAATAGGAAAATTACCCAAGAATTATGATCCCAAAGTTACCCCTGATCCAGAGCGCTGGCTGCCAATGCGAGAACGTTCTTACTACAGGGGAAGAAAAAAGGGCAAAAAGAAGGATCTGATAGGAAAAGGGACGCAGGGCACAGCTTCAGCAGCGTCGTCTGAACTGTAAGTGAAGACTTTTTCCAGTGCTGTGGGTGTACTACTTGAATGGCATTTGATGCCTTGGATCAGTAGCCTCCAAAAATTTTCAGTCACAAACCTCTCTGGTTTTTCTTCTACAAGAAAATCTTATCCTGAATGTATGTAATTACTTCTTTAGAAGTTATAAGAATGTCCTTTTGTGCTAATTATATGAATTATAAAACTTACACAAAAATATAAAATTATAAAAGGGTAAGATAAAGATGAAAAGACATTTGCTCTTCAAGTTAATAGGGAACCATTTTATTTATTGGGTTGGGTTTTCCCTTGTGTCAGGTTTGTGTTTAGGAAGCTGCTGTGTGGACAATGGCGAAGAGAGGGGTGAAACTTGAGGCAGGGAAAGAGGTTCTTGAAGTGCTCCTGACTGTTCGCAGAGGGGCACTCAAGGGGAGTGCGGCAAACTTGACAAGACATGGCAGAAGATGGGATGGGGCGTTATGGGGAGTAAAGAGTCACCTCCACTCACTTTACTGAATAAGGAATCAGAAGTAACTCAGTAAACTTGGGTGCCCTTAAGGATGAGTGTACTACTGATAGGAAGGCTCAGAAGAGGAATGGAGGAAAAGAGGTTAGTCGGGGGGATTTGAACTGAATAGAGCAAATGGAGGCGGTCGCCTGTGTCTCCAGGAGAATCTGAGCACCACTGTGGCTATGTTAGCCTTCCTTAGGAGAACTGAATGGCAGAGAGCTTGTGGCTTGCTCAGGGAGGTCACATTGCAAGCAAGTGATAAAGGAGTGTACTCAGAGCTCTCTGCCCTCCAGGGCCCGGCCCCTCCACTTGGGCTGCACAGGAAGGACCTCTACTTCTGGCCTCCAAACTATGGGAAGCCTACAGTGCTTAATCTTCACTTTACTCTCCTCATAGCTGATGATCTCACATCAGTTTCTCATCCCTGAAGTGGCTGTAGGAAGGAAACTTGAAAACCTTCAAATACTTGAACTCTTTGGCACTTTTAGGAATTTTATAACTCATAGCTTTACAGAATTTCAAATAATTTTGTTGACTCATCAATTTCTCAATTACTTAATATGAATACTTTGTTCTTTGTATATATCACGTTCTCCAAATTAAGTTAGTTCTCAGATTTGAAGGAAAAACTATTTCAGAAAGAAATGGGAATCCCTTATTTTAATAAAGCTATTGAGAAAGGAACATCTTGTTTAATTGAAGGAAAACAAAATATAGTTCTTGTCTGGTTGGCATGTATATTCAATGGACTTAAGATTTTATCTACATAGATATTTCCTCCAAAGTTAAGTATTGCAACCCTACATAACCAGCCCATTCCATTATTCTCTTGTTCATGTTGTGGGGATACACAGTCATTGTGTTAGAGACTTCATTCACTTGCTTTTGATATAATGAATTTAGATGTATGTAAATGACTATTTTAAGTTACTAGCTTAATGACATTTTAAATGTGTATGCGTTATTTGGAGCAAGTAAGCAAGGCTCCTGGAATATACTTTTTGCTTGCATTTCCTGTGTTGAATAAATAAACTAATAAGCCTTGTCTAATCTGGCCTATTTCAGGGATGCTAGTAAAACTGTGTCCAGCCCACCCACTTCCCCCCGGCCTGGGAGCGCTGCAGCAGTATCTGCCTCTACAAGTAATATAATACCCCCAAGACACCAGAAACCTGCAGGGGCTCCGGCCACAAAGAAGAAACAGCAGCAGAAGAAGAAGAAAGGTGGAAAAGGAGGCTGGTGATTTGGACATTCATGTCACAGTCTGTTTTTTTTAACTTTTTCCACTGTAAGGCCCCAGGAACGTAATAAAGGTTGAACAGCAACCAGTACAGGGCTTTTTTCTTCCCCCCCTTAAATTGACTTAATGTTCTGTTTAATTTCCTGGGCTGTCTGCATCCAGGAGCCACTGATGTCATGCCCTTCAACACTTGTGCCAGCTTAATTCCCGACTGCATCATGGCTGGTCCCTTTGTGCAGAGGAGGAGGACAGGGAGCAGTGGAGTGTGTGCCCGCTGTAACCATCTGCTGTCCCCTGCTCTTTGTGGGCTCCTCTGGCCCTTCACAAATGACGTGTGTTCTCCAAGTTCTTTCTAGCTTATGTTCAAACTGGAACTTTCTTACTAGATTTCAACTCACTCTGAGGATCCACTTATTGCATTCACCTTCCACTTATTAAAGCATGTTACACTAGGCATAAGAAGGCTGAAAATGGAGCTCTCCAAGCACCTTACTTAGCAAGCTGCTTGGAAGCCTTCATTACTCCATGAAAGGGGACCTGGACTTTCCCTTGCTTCTTCACAACTAAGTGGTCACAGGGCATTTTTTTTAGTCTGTTTTTGACAATTGTAGTCATTCTTCTCTTGTAATATAATTCTAGGAGATTGGGGGGTGGGGTTCACACTACATTATTATTTTTATAACTGCAGCCTTTCTGTGACTCAGAATATGGCAGCATACTGCGTTGACTTAGCACACTCAGTTCAAGAAAGAAATGGCCATGTTAGTATGGTGAGCTGCTTACTCCGTCATCAAGTACTCTGGCAAAGGAATTGATTTCACATCCTATCATACAGAAAAAAAGATGTTCCCAATCAGAGACATGGACATTTTTTAATGCCATAAACTTGGTGAGAGGTACTTCCCACGCAGTTCAGTATTATTAGCAGGTCAGCGTTGAGACCTAACAAAGGATTTATGCCTGTAATAGGTGCTATCCTTCAAACAAGCAGCTAGTTGTGGGTTTCTAACACTCATGTCCCCTACTAATTAATGAAATATTCTCATATTCATCTTTGCTCTTTAAAAGTGTTGCCTATTCCTTTCCCTCCTAAGCCACCACATCTAAGCAGAATTTTTGTTTGTTTAGCTCAGGGTGCTTAGGGATGCAGTTTTTTGTTTGTATTCATTTGATGCTTCCCAAGACCTTTCAAAAGTCCTGCAGATACTTGCTTTGTGATTACATTATTTCGTTAATAATGTTAATAAACACTGCTAGATTTTAGTCCCAGCATTGCTACAGAAAGTTCTTCACCAGAGTTTTCAGGACTCTGCCTCGCTGCTAGGTGCTAGAAATGGAAAAGCTGCTTGACGTTTCCTTTGTAGCTCTTAAAATGGGAAGGATTGATTGTGACATGCACGTGAAGCATCTTGAACTCAGCCAAAATAATAATATTTTTGTTGTTGGTGACAAACACTGATTTCTTCTGATTTTTTCATATATATTACAGAAGTAATTATTAGCAAATGTATGTTTTAGGCATATTAGTAGTTCTTTGGAAATGGATAATCATTTGTTAGCTTAAGTAAGCCATAAAATCTTGGTAAGAACTCTATGAAAATTTTTAACCAAGGTATATTTCATACATATCAGCGAAATTCAGGCAAACCTCTTAGTTGTCATTATTGCTGGACATACTAATGCCTGTCATAAGCAGACCTCACTTTAAACAGATGATTATAATTGACAGTAGAAATGGGAATAGGAGCCTAATTTTGCTAATTGTTCCCTGTTGTGGACAGGGTTTTTGCCAGTGACATTTTTTGTATAAATTTGTGTGTGAATTTATATGTATATATGTACGTGTGTGTATCTATACACATACACACATATAAAAAATCAACATGGCTCTTTTCCATTCACTGTGATATTTTAATAAAACATTCTCCCAGTGAATGTGGATGAAAGTGTCCTGGGTGCCAGGATTTTTTTGGGGGGGGTGTGATGGTTTAAGTGTATTGAAGTTTGCCCCTTTATTTCATTCCATGGAAGGATGAATTGTTCCCAAAGTGTCTCCTTGCTCCCGCTGAAGCCCTAAGACATGATATTCTGAGAGAATTGAAAATTCACCACGAATTTTTAATCCATCATAGCCTTTAGAAATATGCATGTAGGCTATCCCTCAAAGCGTTCTGGGGAAGGCCTGTGATAGAGGAGCAAGTGGAATTGCAGTGCCGAATTCTAATGTGAGTGAGCTCTTCCTGTTACTAGCTGTGTAACCTTAGCTTGTTTCCTCATCTGTAGAATGGGGGTAAAAATGCTTGCACTACCTACCTCACAGGGTTGTTGTGAGGATCAAAGAGGGAATGAATGTAAAGTACTTTGTAAACTGTAAAAGGTTATATAAAATGCTGGTTAATATAATTGACAAAGTGGTGGTTCATAAACAGGAGGGGGGAGTTTTTCAGCAAGTCTGAGGATTGAGCTGTAGTTAGGGATTTTTAGAAAGGTGCAGAGCAGCACGGTAGGCTCCGTTCCACGGGCAGCACCTCTAGGCCGGGTTCCACGGGCAGCACCGTAGGCTCGGTTCCCCCAACCCCTCCGTTTTCTCTGAAGACTAGCTAGCTCATTGTAGGCCGAGTTTCTCGGGCAGCACCTGTAGGCCGGGTTCCACGGGCAGCACCGTAGGCTCGGTTCCACGGGCAGCACCTGTAGGCCGGGTTCCCCCAACCCCTCCGTTTTCTCTGAAGACTAGCTAGCTCATTGTAGGCCGAGTTTCTCGGGCAGCACCTGTAGGCTGGGTTCCCGAACCCTCCGTTTTCTCTGAAGACTAGCTAGCTCATTAACCTTTCTGGCAGCATGCGGATTCCAGGACTGACTGACGAAAGATCCTGCCGGAATTCAAGTTGTAAACATACATGAGGGATGGGGATTCGGGGCACCCAAAGGATCAAGTTCGAATGTGATCATGGAAAGCCTTCAGACGCCCTTAGAGACTTGCCCCTCCCTACCCCCTGGGGGGGGGGCTCTAAATCCAGCCTGTACGTTTGGATTATGCTGGGGTGGGGGCTCACGAAGGCTCGAAAATTGGGGTGGCGGTTTCTCCCTCGATAAACACCGGATGACTCCGTTGGCAAACTTGTCATGTTGCCGAGGAGGGCTGCTGAACCGAGCTGTCCGTCGGGGCTCGCGAAGCGCCGGACTGTGTCCTTGGGTCAGAGCTTGGGGGTCAGGGCTGGGGAGACGGAGAGGGCTAGACCGTGGAGCCGCTGGCGTCCCAAGAGGACTGGCTCGGCTGCTGCCGGAAGGTGGGCCTTTGGGGACAGTCCCAGTCCCGGGAGCCGGGCGTGCGCCCCGGGGAGGGCAGGGGGCGGGTCTGGGGGAGCTCGCTCGGATCGCGTTCCGTCGGCTCGGGTGCAGGGCGGCGGCCGTAGCGCGGACACGGGCGTGTGCGGGGCCTGCACCCATGGCCGGCCGCGGCGGGAGGCTGCTGGGGCTGGCGGCCGCGGCGGCGGCGATGACAGCGGGGCTGATCTATGCCGTGTGGAGCTACGTGTCCTCCCCGCGGGCCGCGGCCCGCTCAGAGGCGCCCCAACCACATCTGGGGGAGCCTCGGGCTGCTTCTCCTCCGCCAATGGGGAGGAAAGAGAAGAAAGACACTCTCGCGGGGGGGAAGGAGGCCGAGAGCAGCAGCTCGGCCATTCCATCCCACAAGCAGTCACAGGTGAGCACCGCGGCCGGCCACGGGATGCCCGGAGCGCGGCCGGGGGGCGTCCGGAGAGCGGGCGGGGAGCGCGGGACGGGGGGCGTCCGGAGAGCGGGCGGGGAGCGCGGCCAGGGGTCCCCGGAACGTAGCTGGGGCACTCGGAGCGCAGCCAGGGGGGCCCGGAACGTAGCTGGGACACTCGGAGCACAGCCAGAGGGGCCTGGAGCGCAGCCAGGGGGGGCCCGGAACGTGGCTGGGGCACTCGGAGCGCAGCCAGGGGGGCCCGGAACGTAGCTGGGACACTCGGAGCGCAGCCAGAGGGGCCTGGAGCGCAGCCAGGGGGGGCCCGGAACGTGGCTGGGGCACTCGGAGCGCAGCCAGGGGGGCCTGGAGCGCAGCCAGGGGGGGCCCGGAACGTGGCTGGGGCACTCGGAGCGCAGCCAGGGGGGCCTGGAGCGCAGCCAGGGGGGGCCCGGAACGTGGCTGGGGCACTCGGAGCGCAGCCAGAGGGGCCCGGAACGTAGCTGGGGCACTCGGAGCGCAGCCAGGGGGGCCCGGAACGTGGCTGGGGCACTCGGAGCGCAGCCAGGGGGGCCCGGAACGTAGCTGGGGCACTCGGAGCGCAGCCAGGGGGGCCCGGAACGTGGCTGGGGCACTCGGAGCGCAGCCAGGGGGGCCCGGAACGTAGCTGGGGCACTCGGAGCGCAGCCAGGGGGGCCTGGAGCGCAGCCAGGGGGGGCCCGGAACGTGGCTGGGGCACTCGGAACGTGGCTGGGGCACTCGGAGCGCAGCTAGAGGCGTCCGGAGAGCGCCAGGGATGCTCTGCGTCAACCTGCGCCCCTTCGCCCTCTTCTCCTCTCTCCCTGGTCCTGGCCGTTCGCGTCCTGAGATCTTGACCTGATGATGTCTGTAAACTTTTCACTTAAGCGTCTGGAGATACAAAATTTCCCCTTAGAACTGCTTTGGCTGCATCCCCCGGGTTTTGGTATGTCGTCTCATTATTGTCGTTCTCTTGGATGAAATGATCAATTCTTTCTATGATTTATTTCACCCACTCATTCTTCAGGATTACATTATTTAGTTTCCAATTATTGGGTGGTGTTTTTCCCCCCATGGCCCTTTATTACATGTAATTTTTATTGCATCATGTGTAAACTTTTAAAAATATTTTGATAACTATATTCTAATATGATTGGTTTCCTTAGTAATCCAATGTATTTTGTTTTTTATTCATTTTAAATCCTAATCTGAGAAAGAATTGAAAATTTCACCACACTGGCAAAGGGTTCCATGTCCTTTATACAAAGGCTGAGAATCTGATGAGAAAACTCAGAATGGAGTAGAACTAGAGGAAGTTTGGGCAACGTATTCAATTGGAGTAAATGAAAAATGAAAAAACTCTGGGGTATCCTAGTCCTGGTGGTAAAAAACAAACATACAAACAAATAAATAATAGGCTTCATTGTTGCTGAGTCCTAACAATGTTTTTATTGATACCTTATTTCTTATATCAATCACCATAGTTATTTCAAGTATTCTCTATTTTTTTTTAAGAGAAAAAAAATTCAGCATAACTGATTGATACCCATCTCAACATCTCAACAAAGAAGTGGAATGGGAATATCCTCTCTTCTTTTTTCATTCAAATCTTTATAATTGATCTTTATAATCTTGTTCTTTTTTTTTTTTTTTTTGATCATAAAGTTGTCCTTTCCATTTAAATTGTAGTTACTGTGTATATTGCTCATTTCATTCTCCATCAGTTCATATCGATCTTAACTTGCTTTTCTGTATTCATCACATTGTTTCTTTGTGTACATCAATATTCCATTACATTTGTTTAGCCATTTCTCAAATGTTAGACATCTACTTTGTTTTTTCTTAATTATCACTAAAAAAAAAAAAGCTGCTATAAATATATATATATATATATATATATATATATATATATATATATAAACTCTTTTTATCAATGGTTTGTGCTATAATGGAATCTCTGGATCAAAGGGACTGGATATTTTCGTCACTTTATTCACATCATAATTTTAAATTACTTTTCAAAATGGTTATTCTATTTCATATCTCCATCAATAATGTATTAGTGTGCCTATCTTTCAACAACTCTTCCAATATGAACTATTGCCATTTTTTTTTGGTCATTTTTGCCAATTTGTAAAGTAAAAGGTAAAGCTTCAGGATTGTTTTGATTTTCATTTCTCTTATTATTAGTGATTTGTATAATTTTTTTCTTATTGTTCTATTTTCTGGTTATACATGTTCATTCATTTTTTAAAAAACACATTTCCTTATGAATCCTGTTGGAAGAGAAAAATCACAGCAAAAGGGAAAAATCATGAGAAGAAAAAATCCAAGAAAAAAAAATTGACATAGTATGTGTTGATTTATATTCAGTCTCCATAGTTCTCTCTCTGCATGCAGATGCATTTTCCATCCAAAGTTTTTTTGGGATTGCCTTGGATTCCTGAACCACTAAGAAGAACCAAATCTTTCATAGTTGATTATCGCACAGTCTTGCTGTTACTGTGTACAATGTATTCCTGGTTCTTGTTTCATTCAGCATCAGTCCATGTACATCTTTCCAGGCCTTTCTAAAATCATCTTGTTCATCATTTTTGATAGAACAATAATAATTCATTATTTTCATATGCCATAATTTATTCAGCCATTCCCCAAATGATGGGCAAATACTAAATTTCCAATTCTTTGCCACCACAAAAGAGTTGCTTGTGGCATTCTTTCATGTGGTTGTGAATACTATTGCAGTTCTTTTTTTTTTAAATAGTATTTTATTTTTTCAAAGGCATGCAAAGATAGTTTTCAACATTCAACTTTGCAAAATCTTGTGTTCTTTCCCTTTCTCTCCTTTTTTCCCCTTTCTCTCTGCTCTTCCCAAGGCAGTAAGCAATCGGATAGAGATTAAATATGTGCAATTCTTCTAAACATATTTCTATATTCATCATGCTGCACAAGAAAAAGCAGATCAAAAGGGAAAAATATGAGGGGAAAAAACAAAGAAAACAAACAACAAAAAGGTGAGAACAGTATGCTTTGATCTACATGCAGTTTCCATAGTTTTCTCTCTGGATGTGGATGACATTTTCCATCACAAATCTATTGAAACGGCCTTGATTTATATCAGTATTGAAAAGAGCCAAGTTCATCAATGTTCATCATCACATAATTTTGTTGTTAATCTGTATAATTTCTCTTGGTTCTATTTACTTCATTTAGCATCAGTTCATGGAAAACTTTACAGGCTTTTCTAAAACCATTATTATTTCTTATAGAACAATAATATTCCATTACATTCATATGCCATAACTTATTCAGCCATTCCCCATCTGATGGGCAATCCATTCAATTTCCAGTTACTTGCCAGTACAAAAAGGATGCAGTTCTTCTTTTGGGAAATATGTATTAGTTTCTATATTAATCTCACTTATTCATTCATTTGTTGTACCTAATCTTGTATACCAAACCCTTTTCAGAAAATATTGATACAAAGAGTATTTTTCCTCCATTTAACCACTTCCCTTCTTATTCTAAGTGCATTAATTTTGTCTCTGCAAAATTTGTAATTGCTTCTCTCTCTTCTGTAGTTAATAATACATTTCTTTCCCATAGTTGGGGGAGGTATATGATCTGCTTCTCTTTTGAATTTTTTTTAAATACTATGATCTTTAATAAGATCACATGTCTATTTAGAATGTACTATGGTATGAATGCAAGTATAAGCCTAATTTCTGCCATACTACCTTCCAGTTTTCCCACCAGTTTTTATAAAATAAGGAGGATTCTCCATCCCATCCCACCCTGAGACAATTTATGTTTTCCACTTTATCAAACACTAGGATATAGAATACCATTGATTCTAATTCTACCTTATCTTTTCTCTTCCGTTAATTTATCTTTCTTTCTTTCTTTTTTATTTTTTTTTAATAATACCAGACAGTTTGGATGACTGCTGCTTTATAATATAGTTTGCAATCTGGGAGAGCTATTCTTCCTTTATCTCTACTTCTTTTCATCATTTCCCTTGTTATTCTAGATCTTTTGTTTTTCCAGTTGGATTTTTATTTTACCAAGTTTTGTAAAGTATCTCCTTGATAATTTTATTGATATAACATTAAAAAGATAAACTAATTTTGGAATTATTGTATTTTTTTTTTTTTTTTTTGGTATTGGTATAGCCTAGCCATTACTGAATATTTCTCTGCACTTTGTAATTTGATCAATTCAAGTCTCCTTCCTTCCTTTAGTTCCTGTAGCTTAATCTTTTTTCAGGTGGCCCTACTCCTACTGACTTTCTCCTTTTTTCCCATCCCCCCCTTCATTTGTTACCCTTTTCCTTTGGGATTTTGCTTATTAATATCCTTTTTTCCCCTTGCATTTTTCTGGCTACATACTTCTTTTTTTTTTTTTTTTTTTTTTCAGTTGGTCAAGAAGCATTTATTTATTAAGTGCATACTATTACTCTAAGTTTTTGGAATGCAAATACAAATAGAAAGATAAATACTGGCTCAAAGGAGCTTAGATTTTAATGAAGAAAGTTAACACATAAAAAGAAGCTGAAAAGGCAGGCCCAAGGAAACTACTAGGGAACATGGTAGAGAAAGTCCCAAGTGCAGCCTGGAGAGGAATGAGACATGGCTGGCTTTAGCAGCCTCTTTTATTTTATTTTATTTTATTTATTTATTTATTTATTTTTATTTATTTATTTTTATTATATATTTTTTTATAACATTATCCCTTGTATTCATTTTTCCAAATTATCCCCCCCTCCCTCTACTCCCTCCCCCCGATGACAGGCAATCCCATACATTTTACATGTGTTACAATATAACCTAGATACAATACATGTGTTGGCTACATACTTCTTATCCCTTTTCCCTTCTTTCATTTCGTGTCAAGTAGGTGTCCCTTTTTCCTTTTCTTCACACAGGGAGGGGAAAACATTCTCTCTTGGTCTTGTTCATTGTTTTAAAATTTTCACATTTTTTTGTACCACTTTTAAGAGAAGATTCTCTTTCTTCATTATCTATACTTTCTGTCTACTCAAGGGCCTCACTCTCTG